>NW_022205181.1:0-28746 GCF_008831285.2 Nymphaea colorata
CAACCCCAACCCCAACCCCAACCCCAACCCCAACCCCAACCCCAACCCCAACCCCAACCCCAACCCCAACCCCTTGAGAATATAAGCTAATTAATGCCTTGCATCATATCATTCTTCGCTAATCCGCCCACTCTCCACCTCGAGCAATACTCACATGACTCCTCCATCATCTCCTCTCCTCGTCGCCTCCCTTCTGAGTCTCAAGCTCCTTGCAGTGCTAAAGCTCAGCTACTGCACGCCTATCCGCCTCTTCGATCTACTTGTTGGTCCACGGGATCTTACACTTACTCGATTGTATCAACTCCATCATTCTCTGTGGGTCGTGACCATGTTTTAAGATCACGTTGCGAACGTAGGTCACGAACTTGGGAATCTTCGTCGTGCGTTCTGCAAGACACTCGGCCTTGAATTGCCGATAGTAGGACCGACTGACCTCGCGGAAGGAGTCAGACCGAAGGAGCAGCTTAATATAAGCTTGGTTGAAGGATTTTTGACCAGTCCGGAGCCAGGCTTGGTCTTTTTATCGGGGTGGTAGAAGTTAACCAAAGGGATTCCCATTCTTTGGGAGATGACTTCGAAGTGATGGTGATAAAAGGAGCTCATTTTCCTACTTTTATTTTTGCTCTTGCCGAAGAACTCTTTTTCTGCGTATTTAAAGGCCCTCTTGAAGAACAATTTCTGGTACTCATCTGGGCGTTTCTGCGCCTTTTTGCTGCGCGATTTGACATTTTCGATGACCATTCTTTCCTGTTCGTTGAGCTGTTGTAGCTCAATATCGTTCAGCTCGTCATTGTTTAAATATTTACTGAGAAGAATGTCGAGATTGGGCTTTGGCTGAAGCGTCTCTTCCTGCTTGGTATTGAGGAGGGGGAGCAATTCATCGGGCATATTACCGGTGGGAGTGGGGAAGCATATTTCGGAGAAATCGTCAAAGGAGGCAAACATCGCAGATATCAAATTGTGATTATACGACATTAAGTATAACTTTCTTGCTTGTGGGCCAAAATGCATACTTTTAGTCGGTATCATATCGAAAATTGAAACAGTATAAACATATGTAAAGATGCTCAATAAAGTTGCACCGGCTACTAGGATGATTCCCCAAATTGCTGCACGTTTAGCTAGTCAATCGAACACACAAATTCCTCGCCACCTATGCAATCGTCTAACATCCATCCAACTTCTTCAGAAGACGCTACGATTCAGCAAGACTTCTCTGATGATGTAGCGAGTCATTTAGATAACTATCGAATGCAGTTGCTACTTTTGCCGTGCTTCGAGCAAATTTGCATTTCTTATGTGGGCGGGCTGGTTGGGGATGATATCGAACTCCTCAGTGAGGGAATGGATGGCCTTGGCGTTGTAGGCCTGATAGATGGTGTCGTAGAGAAAGTATATTGGGTTCAGCAGCACCACTCCGTCCTCAACTATCAGAAAAATGTTGCTTAGTGTTATCCTATAGTGCTCGATTCCCATCTCTGTGTGTCGATTAGAGTACTTCTAAGTGTGAGCATTGCTTCGGCAAGGTTTTGAACCACCAGCACGACCTCATCGATTGAAAGAGGTTGCTTTTTCATCCGAAGCGCGCTGAGATAATCGAGGAGTGTGTAGTTATAGTAGTCGATATACATCCTAACGGTGGGTATTCCGCACTAGTACTTGCGTTCTACGTGGACAAGCGGGTACATTATAGTAGGTGAAAGTACTAAAGTTGAACAGTATATCTATTCTGAAACCTGCGGATAAGGGTGAGCTTCTCGCTGAGGAACGCCTTGGCCGATAGTGGAGGGGTGCTGGTGACCTGCACGACAGGTTGCTCAACGACCATGATGTGGGTAAAGTTGTGGCGGTTCTTGCGATAGACCTTCACATTCTTGAAGTAGGGGTCCTCCACCATGGAGATGAAGTTATAAAGTTTGTGGAACTGTTACTAAAATCGGAAGTCTCGTTCCCCATCCGCGAATAAATTAAATAAATCTTCAATAAGAAGCAAATCAAACGAACTCCAAACCCCACCGCCAAAAGTAACAATCATATGGAGCTAATTGCGTCATGCGAGGAGATGCGGCAAAGCATAGGGCAGACAGTGTTCGATTTTATAAGCCCCGACTAGGGCAATATTGCTGGGTTGTTAAATTAAATTTATACTTTTCAATAATGGAGTTGTATCACCAAACTCTGGTACGTCCAGTTCAGGTCCTGCACGCCGTGGCCGCACACCTGCTCCCCATCAAGCCCAGGGAGTAACAGGAGAAGTCCAAGCAGCTCCTCATCGCCAAGACAAGCTCGCTAGAGCTCTACAGTTATTCTCCAGTCAAGATGGGCAGCAGCGTTACGAGTTCAAGTCCTTCTGCAAGGAGGACATCTTCAGCAATATCTGCGCCATTGACACTGTGGAATACGCCGATGAGGATATGAAGAAAGATCTGATCATCTTGTCGCTGATCAATGGCAAGTATCAACTTTTCTAGTGGATGCCGCAGAGCTCCCGCCTCTCCCTTCGCGACCAAGCATACGTATTCAGTAGTGAGAAGGAAGTCGAGAGTGGATTCTGCAAACCTATTCCCGGTACACTGTTATCTATGAAGGCCACTACATATCCGTCAATAATGAAGTGAAAATGGTGATGATCGCCTCTACCAGCTGGGAATTCAAATTATACACCCAAACTCTAGGCTTCGCTGGCCTCAGACTAGCCTTACTTCATTTCCAGCAGCCTATCGACAATCCCTCCATATGCTACCAACTCACTAAGGGAAACAGTGATCACCTGTTTTATTCCTTGAGGGCAAGTTCGGAGTAGGGAAGGAAGGTGATGAAAGTGCATAGAATCTACAAGAATGGCCAATTTTTCGAAGAAGAAGCAATTCATTTGAATAATCCCTCAGCGCATATGCTTGTCGTCAGCAGTGAAAAGAACAGCTTTATCGCCATCGGAAAGCAAGAGATAACTTATTATAACAACGGAAAAACAAATCTGGTCAAACTTCCACAGATAAGGTAGTACCTTCAGTCTTGCTACATTCGAAGAATAAACAAAGAAAAAAAGAAGAAATATTCATCTTAAATTAGCATGGATACATGTCTATCGTTACCTTCGATTAAACAAAACCTAATGGATGTATCGTTAACACTGTGGATAAAGCCTTTGCTGCTACACATATTGCCGCACTTAGAGAACCTTTACTTCTCAGTTTCTGCGAATTAGGACAAGTAAATTTCTTATATATAGTTACCTCTTTCACTTTCATCACAATTATAGAGTGGATAATAGCCAACTCAAAAAAGGAAAAGAGGAACTGACTAGAGAAGAACTTCTCAATCCTAAATACCCAACCTTTCGAGAGGTTTAGATCTTAGGCTCCTTGCCTAACTCCCGCATGATTCGAGACATGAGAGTAGCAAATATCGAGAAAAGCGTCAGCAGCCAGATCATATTGACTGGCGGACGTCCTGGCAACAAAAAAGGCTTTGTCTCGGTCTTGAAATACGGTCTGAAGGTAAAGTAATACCTGACTGTCAGTTTTGTGAATCCTGTCGGTGCTTGGTGTCTCAAAAAATCCATAGCCGACAAGCACCACTCCTACATCGTCTTCTCCTTCGCCAACAGGAAGACTTCAAGCTACAGTTTCTAGAACAATATGCTCAGCCACACCAACGAGCTCAAGCTGGAAGAGTCATAGACTACTCTTCATGTGAATAAACTCTGTGATGGGTCGATCGTGCAAGTGACAGCTTCTAAGATACGTCATATTCAAAGAGAAAATTACAATCGAGATATCAATATTAAAGGAAGGATCATGAAAGCCGTCAGCGTGTCTGAAGGAAAGCAACTTTTCATCCTTCTCATCGGTGGCTTTATGGAGTACTATGAACTGAATTCAAATGGATAGTTGAAAGTGGTTAATGAGTTTAGCTTGGACAGCGAGGCTAATTTTATTGACTATGCTCCTCCAGATTATAATGAGAACAAGCCTATTTCAAGATTGTTGTAATCGGCAAGACAAATTATAACGTCAGCATTTATACTCTTGAAGGTAGAGGTTTTTAACAAAAGAAAACAAAGAACATCAAATGCATGATCTAGTCATTGACTATCCTTGCAGTTTAAGACCAATTTCACATTGTCGTGGTACGAATGCAGGAAAAATGATAAAATTCATGATAAACAAAAGGGATAAGAGACTAATGACCCATAGGAAACTGTCATCTGCTAGAAAAGTGTAAAATACTCAAAAATAACCGTCATGGACAAAGTAAATTTAATCAGAATAACCCCAGATCCAACATTATCCTATAACTGGCAAGGACAAGAACAATAATGCTCACTTCCTTTACCAAGTGTCGACTTTATCACTCAAATAGTGATATAAGGTAATGAAAAAAGCTGTATTTTCCTTACATACTTCGAAAACTACCTCAGGTTCATCGAAATAGCTGGATTCGGTAATCTTTTGCAGCAGTTTGACAAAGAGATTTAGTTCACGGGACGAAAGATTGTGATCTGTGATGACAGATTGGAATTTTGTCTGAAAACAAGGAGAAAAGGAAGAGAAATAAAATTGGAAATCAGTGTTTTGCCTATTCAATCCAGCCAAAACTATTCTTTGGAGAAGTACCTTCAGTTCGACATCAACTAAAAATGCATTTCGGTATGTTACGTACCTCGAGATGCTGGAAAAGGCTACATTGTTTTGGCTGTGTTTCTGAATACTAGACTTACCCTACTTTACGAGCACAGAAGCCATGTATTAAGGTCTTCAGCTATGAAAAAGACAGAGATCCCTTACTAACGTTGCTCTATAGCTTCGCAGTAGAAGACATACCCACGGCCATGGAAGTTTATCTTGATAAATTGCTGGTTGGAGTGGGAAAGAAGTTAGTCCTTTTCTAAATTACTCATCTAAGCTTTTAATGAAGGCCATCCGTCCAAGCTTGGCATCTTACTTGAACAGCATCTCAGTTGAGGGATAAAAGATCATCACATCTTAGGTCTTCAATTCTTTTACAGTCTACCGATTAAACGCTATCGAAAAGTCATTCGACTATATAGGTGAAGACATCTTGCCTAGATTCATCTCAGCCTCGTACATCCTCGACGGAAACTATGGAGTAATTGCAGGAGGAGACAAATTCGGCAATTTCTTCGTCAGCAAGTTCAGCGAAAGTACCATTTTTATATTTAGAAATAAAGGCATAGTTCTAGTCTGGCGGTCAGAGCAAATACAACGAGTTCACTGATTGCAACAAGTTGGATTCGATGGTAATTTGCAACATGGGAGAAGTTATCACCTCAATCCAAACAGGCCATCTCGATGAGCGAAGGCCAGAGTCCATCTTCTACAGTACGATCGATGGCAGAGTTGGCATGTTCTATCCCTTCGAAAGCTAAGAAATAAAGGAGCATGGCTTGCTATGTAAACTGCAGAAAGAACTGAGGACAAGCACTCTAAGCTGTGCATCCAATCATGAGAATTTCAGGTCATTTTATAACCCTTTAAAAGGAGTTATTGATGGCGATTTCTGCAAGCTCTTCTAAAATTTGCAAGAGAATGAGAAGGATAAGATTTCTCATGCTTTGTAGACCGACCCGAAAGAGATCAGCGCGCTTCTGTATTCAATGTAAAACAAATTTAAGTGATATTTGACTCTAATTCACATTATCATTAATAATTATTGCATATATCATGAGACAGGCTTTTTCTTTGGAATTCTACGTGAAGTCTTGATGATCTTTTATGCTTAAACTTGCTTTTTACCTCTCTAAATAAAAAGATATGTACTTTGCTTTTTTAGTTGGTTAGGATTAGCTTTTTGATGCCTAATCAATATCTTATGCCAGATGCTAAAAAGCTGGAGAAGTAAGGCTGCTCAATGAAAATATTTGGTTTATTGTACTGATGTTATGGGCAGGTTTGAAGGGAGGCTTTTTGCCTTTTTACTCACCTAAAAGCCAGCCAGTTCTGACATTTCCTTCTTACCATTAGCTTCTCAGGTATTTTATTTCTCTTTGCTCGATAGAATTTTCAATCTACATCAAAGAGCCTTTTATTGCAGCTTCTTTCATTAGAAGTGACTATATGTCAGACATCTACTTCTTTTGGGAAATATCAAAGCATGCAATTTATCTTTTAAAATAGGAAAAAATCTACTTCATATAAAAATAAATAAACCTTTTGTTATGCAAGCATTCTTTGCTAAAATTGAGTATAAACAACAAAGGATTAATTTTGAGGCATTCTAACGTTATTATTTCTAAATAATTTCTGACTGAAGCAAATTATTTTATTCATAAAGATGAGTAATAAGCTTTGGCAAGCTGTTCATTAAAAGTACAAGCGATCATCTTCTAAATCTCGCCTTAAGAGCCAAAATAGTGTAGGAAACATGACAAAGCCTTAGCCTGAAAAAGTTTAGAATTGGTCTTCACCAGTCCTAAGGTGACTGAGTTGGTGTAATCTTTTAGCAAATAAATCGAAACTCCAATATAGCTTTATACTCATCTTTACCAGTCTAAGGCCCCTCAGAAGTGTCTAACTCACAATAACATCTCCACATTATACTGTCTTAACGATTAAAGATTACTTTGTGCAGGATGCATGTATCAGACACCCATTCACAAAGGACATAAAGTGCTCCCATTGAACAAAGCCGGTGATATCATGAGAAATGATATAAAAAACACGACAACTAAAATAGAAGAGCATCTCAAAGTTTCTAGACAGGTCATTTAAAATACGGTTAAAAATCTTGATAAAGCTGAGAAGGATTATCCTTAGCTCATGGAATCAGTCCACAACTTCTTTATGGACCTTCATCAACTCCTCATAGACAGGAAAAATGAACATTTAAAGCTTCTTAACTAAGTTTGGACTAAGCTTCGTTATGAAAATTACACAATGAAGGGCTAACTGACAAGAATATGCGACTATGTATAAGCGAAGTTGCAATCAGTAGCAACTCGACCAAGTGAGTAAGATCTAATTTATAATAAAAACATAATCAATCATCTTGCTCGAATCGACGATATTGTCGATAAGGATATGGTGGAAATCTAAGAAAACTACTATTTTAAAGAAGTAAAGAAGTTTCAAGATGTTGCTAATTATGTTAATAACAATCTTGTCCTTGTAGAAATCAAGAGCAAGACCATCCACAGCCTTTATTTAGCTGATCACCAAAAACTTAAAAAGAGCAATAGCAAAAACTCCATAAAGAAGACTTCTATCAATACTCCTAAGACTCCTAAAAAAGAAACTAATCGAGCTAATGGAGATGGTGTTAAATAAAAGACAGCGGAGGAGAAATTATTGGATATGCATTTCATAGGTGAAGTATAGGAAGTTTAGAAAAGAAGATCCCCCAAAAATAGGCATTCAACTAATGAAGTTAAGATGGTAGCTGACCTCATCAGCAAAAAGAAGGCATTAGAAAAGGAAAAATTAAAAAAGAATACATTATCTCCGACCAAATCACAAAAATCAATAAAAAAGTCAATAGTTCCATCACCAAAATCAACTAAGAAATAAAAATTAAACAAGACTTTAAGGAATTGATCAATCTTGTATACAATTATTTCTCTATTTAACCCTGTCCATCGAATCCATATGTAGATAATTGAATCGTAGATAAAATAGAATGATTATTTATCAAAAATTAAACTTTCTGCCAGACCCTACTCCGCTGGATCTTAAGTTATTTCCTCTTTGAACTTGAAACTGTTATAAATCCTATGGATTTCTGCCTCGACTGGCTTGCGATGAATTGAGGAGTGACCTTGTTTCAACATAATCATTGTTATTTTGCTTTGCACTCAGCAATTGATTGAGACTCATTTGACTGTTCTTCATTCCCTGCTGTGTCTCTTGAGGTTTTTGCCCGATTGATTGTAGAGGTACTCCTTGACTGGAGACGACATCGAAGTTATCTATGCGATGCCCTTAAAGCGAAGCAATCCTTTTTTGACATAAGCGTTGAAGAAACTAGGACTCTCCAAATGGCTTATTCTTCGTAGCTCACGCAACCTCTCTTAACTTGCTGTGATCGTTATCAAGGAATAGGGCTTAAATGAGGTTTCCATTCTCAAAACGGCCATAACTGTATTTTCCGTTGCTAAATTTCATGCCTTCTCCATTCAAAAACCCATTTTCAAATTGCCCTTAGTATTTTGCACTGTTTTCATATTTGCATCCAAATCCATGCAATTTCTCATTCATGTACTCACCGTAGCTTGCTAATTGGTCATTTTTTCCTAAAACGAAGCCCAAACTTATGGGGTTTGATTTATCATTAAATCTGAAAAATCTGGTTCCGTTTGGAAGTGTTTTATTTTCGAACATTTGTCCTGCCTTACAAAAGTTAGCTTGCAAAAGTCACTCAGAGATAGCCATTACATCTTAATTCCAAGATACTCCTCGATGATGTTTGCCTACGAACGTCCTGAAATCTGAGCAACATCCAATACTTCGTAATTGGCATCTAAATTATCTTTAGGTTACTTCTATAGGTGAGCAATTTGAGGCTATTTTCTTCGTAATTGATGAGAATGTGCCGATCGATTGCTCTTCCATTACTAAACTGCATCACCAGCAAGGAAGGCCCCGACCTAAAAAGACAAGGCCCTTCGAGTTATCCTCGATTGAACTCCAAAAAAGCATACTATTCGCTATTGAGAAAAGCGAAGGCAGTACCGAAAGCGAGATCCTGCTTCCAATTTGCAACCATAATTGGTCCCTCGTCGATAATTAGCAAACCCGACCCGTGACGAAGCTGGTCCTTGATCTCGCCCTGATAGTAGGCATTGCGATATGATAACACCCCACTTGTAATGTTCTGATTCATTTCTAAAATTATTATTAAACTCATCACATGATGGCCTTTCATATTATTATTTATTCTTGTTGTTTATTCAACATTCCCAAATTAGCCACAATCAGAAAAAGAATATGTTATCAGGAGAATAAGATAAGAAATGGAATGAAATGGAAAGTTTAGTAATATCAATATTGCTTGTATGCTGCCAAACAATCTAAAAGTCGGCGCGGACTGTCTGGAAGGTCCTTACGATTCCGAACCTTAGAGTTGTCGATAATTTTTGAAGGACGGGTTGTTGAAAATTCTGTTGATTTCAATCCTCCAGTTTTGAGTTTGAGCAATTAATTATAATCAAAGCTTTATTTGGATTTTAGTAAGGGAGGAGTTAGACAAATGGGCTAAAGCTTAAGCAAAGAGCTTTTTTTCTTCCTAAAAGGAGTCAATTGCTTCATATTCTTAAGGGTGAGATAGTAGATGGTCTGTGCCTATCCAAGCGACAATTTTTTACTGAATCTTCAATGATTTTGGCATCTATCTTGAAGGAACGCTCGATGTATTCAGTAACCTTTGATTCAACCTCTGGATTCTCATGACGGAAGTCAATAAAATCAGAAGTCCCGAAATCGTAAGCCAGCAAGAACTCACTGAGGGCAAGATCGGAAAACCTTGGCCTGTACTTGGCATCTACAAAAATAGAAGCAAATAACTTTTGCACCTTGGCTGAGAAAAAGGGCTGCTGCTTGTAGCGAAACGCTAGAATGTTTCTTTTCCGCTGCTCAAAATTTTATCCCTCGAAGGGCAGTTCGGCTGTTAGCATCGTGTAAAGAGTGACGCCGAGGCTCCAGACGTCAGAAAGCTAAGGATCGTATATTTGTCTTCTGAGGATTTCCGGTGGGCTGTAAGACGGGGTTCCACAGACAGTACTTCTAAACCTTGTTTATCCTGAACAGCTGAAGCCGAAATCTATGAGTTTGGCGTTCCAGTGCTCGTCGAAAAGAATATTTTCGGGTTTAATGTCTCTGTGGCTAAGGCCACACTGGCGTAGATAGCTGAGAGCTGATAGAATCTGATGAAAAATTCTTGCTGCTTCGGCCTCCCCGAGTCTTCCTTATCGGTTGATTCGGTCAAAGAGCTCACCATTTTTGCAATATTCCATGAAAATGTAAACTTTTCCTTCATGGCGGATGATTTCGTAAATTTGGGCAATGTTGGAATGTAGTACGGAACGCTGGAGTTCAGCCTCACGTTCAATTGCCTCATCTGACTCCCTTTCCGCCCCGGGGTCACAGATCTTGACAGCTACTGTCTGCCCAGTAAACCTATGGACTGCCTTCTTGACAGTTCCGAAGCCACCAACGCCAAGCGTTTCGTCTATGTTTATATGAAAAGTACGAATTTCATAGTCTGAAAGGTCTGATCTGGTCCTTTTGGTCTGGATTGAGGCTACCCTTCTTCCTGAGCCTTTTTAAAGCGAAACAAAGACAGATTTCCTTGAGCTTGATCCTCTCCTATTTTACAACATTGATTATAATTTTCATTGTTTCAAGCAAAATTAAAAAGGCATTCCGTTGATCTCTCGATCCTATAATGTGAAATTAAATTTAGGCATTATCTATAAGGTTTTAACCATTTTTGTATGGTTGTTGACATATGCATCCTTTCATAGTTTTGAAATCGATTCATTTAAAACAACAATCCATTTTTCAAAAAGGATTTGGTAATATAATAGATGAGTATTGTCGAATTATTGGACTTTCAAGGGACCATAATCGCCGTGAACGATGCTGGACACATCATCATGTGGGATCTCAGGTAGATCAAGATAGTCCAGGGGGCTTACATCTTCAAGAATAACATATCTTTAGTTCCATCAAAGGGAAGCATTCGCATCGATCCCCACACTCTGCACGGCATCAAGCGACACTAAAACAATCTCATCATGTACATACTCGCCCACTTAGGTATAATTAGTAGACCATCTATCTTGCGACTTTCGAACAGATTATTCAAGGCATAAAAGAGGAACGGGTAAAAAACATCGCAACCATCAATTGCAGTGCCTTTCTCGAAAAGAAAGAACTTATCAATTGCCTGTAAATAAGCAATGAAGATCGTATACTGATCGGCACCAGTAAAGGCAACTTGATCTCTTACGATTTCAAACAAAATTTCGTCACCAGTCGCGTCACACTTGGAGAGGAAAACAAGCAGAACCCAAATGAAATCACCAACTTTACCATAACTCAAAGCAAGTATATGAAGTCAACTCAATTGCACTTTACGGAGAAAGGCAATTCGTCTTGGCAGGCCTCTCCAATGGTAAAGCTTATTCATTGCGCACGTAAAGTCTTTAAAAGATGTTCGAGCTAACATCTGGAAGCAAGCAGACATTTGAATCGATTCAAAAGATTGTAGTCTCCAAGGATTAATAAAAGATTTACTTCCTGCACGAAAATTACATCACATAGTGGAGCATCAAGCTGGGATCCTGCCTATCTTACATCGAATACCATCATCCGAAGAGCCTAATTGCCAAAGGAACCAAAATCATCATCATTGGCCACCACTCGAAGCTGATCTGGTATGACTCCATCCAAAAGGAATACAAGTTGTCCATGAGGAGCGCCAGAACAATCAGAGAAATCGGAAACGAATACACCGCTATTGGAGGGTCTGACGGTATCATCGACATTATGGCTGGTGAAATGCGAGTGATGACTCTCTTCCACCGTTGAAAATGATTCACTATCAATCCTTATCAAACTCAAAATATGATAATCAGGGCAAAGCTCAGGTAGAAGAGGAAAAGTGGGTACATCAGAAGAATCTTGCCCTCAAGACGTTTCAAAACGAGGCCGATCATGTTTCCAGCAGTGTATGAACTCCATGCAGCCAAGATAAGGCTCGAAAATACTCCGAAAGCGTTAGTCAATGGAAACAGTATTCCGAGAGTTGCTAAGAGTAGCATTGGTAGCAAAGAATATCCTAAAAAGCTGGTGACACAATAGAAGCTGATATCGTTTTCCTAAATAAAAGAATGTCTACTCTGGTCATAAAGTTGAAGAGGACGTACATAGCTGTATTTCCAATTATGAAGCCAGTCAAGATATCACTGAAGTGGATCTTGCCTCCTAATAGGAGTAAAAATCCAAGCAAGAAAGAAATGAGGATTGGTCCTGAGAGATCAGGCGAATCAATGAGTTCATTATTGACTTCTCCGAGTGTGAGGATGTTGATTACTCTGCTCTTGATCAAATTAATATCAATGCCGATATCTTGAATAAGTCACTATATTACCCTACAACAGTGGCGGCTACTACATTTCTTCACCATTGTTGCCATTTTCCTGGTTGATGTTGGGATCTAACAGATCAAACATAGAACCGTCATTATTATTGATTGGATTGGCAGATTGGATGCGGGAAGATTGGATGTATTCATGGGGGATGCTGGATTGAAGGCGATTTGCTGACTGTTGTAATTTTGGTTAGTCGGAGGGACGTAGTCAAGAGTGATCATGGTGTCTTATTCATCAATTTCAAAGGGGTTTCTGAAGTTGTTATCCATCTATTGAACAATTATAAAGTGTATGGAAATTATATACGTAGTCACATTTGAAGCAATCATATATCATTTTGCACACTATCGAAGGGTTGGGGTTGGGGTTGGGGTTGGGTAATGAAATATGTATTGATCTATTTTTGGGTCATATTGTCGGAGTATTTTAAGTTGTAAAATATAAGATTAATTACAAATGCAAATGTTTATAATAAATTAATCAAAAAAATAACGGATAGATTAATGTTTCCAAACCCAATCATACACTATCTGACCCTTCTTGGCACAAATGAGCGAAAGATAACATATTGTCGTTAAATCCTTGCCGCAAATCATAACTTTATGCCACTTTAACTCTTCAAAAACTCATCGAAATCCAGCAAAAGCCAATTGAAAAGGAATTAGTTCTATTAAATGCTGGAAGATTTGGGAGCATCGTTCTGCGATGAGGAGAAAAACTTAATATTCGGTTATTTCCGAATAGATGAGAAGTAATATATCAGTTATGATTAATTTTATGCCGAAATCGTACCACAAAACGATCAAACTCTTAAAAAAATAATATAAAATAGACGGAGGGACGATTTCGAGTTAGATTACCCTTTAAGATATGCCTTGAACAAATATTTTATTCAGGTTTGCTAAAGCCAGCTCGAGCTTGAACTCAATATAGCCTTCCAAATCTAGCCAACCGAAAAAATAGAAAGCAAAAGCTTCAAGAGCAGAATATCGGTTTAGTCGGTATAACATTTCATGAATCTTCATTCGAAATATCCAGCCAAAAATTAGATCGAATGCATCCTGAAGGAAATTAACCAAAACAAAGGTCCAAACCAAAGAAATGCACGGATAAGGGATTATATTACAAAACATCTCAAGATTAACAAACTAAATAAAGGAGACTTGCCGAAGATTATACCTTATGCTACTTCTCTCACAATCAAACCAAAAAAAAGAGAATCAGTTCCTAAAATAAAAGGAAAGGAAAATAGCCCTTGCAAGAAAGAAAGAAGCATCTTGAACGATTCCATAGCTTCAAGTAGTAAAACATCGATTATTAATAAGTCTTTGGCAACGGCTCATACACTTGGTGATGTTTAAGGTAAAATTAAAAAATTGCTTAATGCAATCACTCTAAAGCCAGCTTCTCTTACCTTTAAGGCATAAAACAAATAGATTAAGCCCTTGCAATAAAAGATTACAAAAAAATCATCCCCACAAAAAAACATCTAAAGATCAAGAAACACTGAGACAAATAAGCAAAAAAATACTGAATAAAAAAATGAATAGAATATATCTTTCGAGAGAAATAGGCAAAGCAGCTCGGTATAGCGTTAACGATTGAGAAAAAGATTCAATCTTTAGGAATAGACAACCGAAAGATCCTACAAGTCAGCTAAAAAAGTCGAGCCATAATAGAAGCTAATGAAGACTCCTCAAACAATTGCGAAGAATCTCTATCGATAGTCATCCTAAGAGAAGACAGTTAACCAAACAAGCTTGCTTTTCTAAGATGAGCTTTCGCATCGGTATCGAAAGTATAATTATCTGAAATAGGGCAAAAGGTAATATTCGAGAAGAATCGACCCCTTTCAATGCTAAATTGAATCTCCTCAAAAAATAAATCCACCTTCAAGAAGACGATGATCTATCTATAACCAACATTTTCTTAATCTTCAAAAAAATATTCCTAATTTGTTGGAAAAACAAAGCAAAGCATAACTGAAGCAGTAGTTTACTTCCATAAAAATATTAGCATTTTCTAAACCTAAAAACTAAGAATAAATTCGAAAAATATTGAATTTGATGAGTTTTCTTTGTGCAAATGCTATTATATTATTAGCATTATATCCCGATGATAAGGAAGGGCCAAATCTTAATTATCCTACTTTTAATATTGTACTTTTGGTGAGATTCAGCTCCACATCCCCAACCATTAGTAACCCCGCGCAATTTCCACCCGATGGCCTACCAGGGTAGGCGCTCGCATCGACCCATCCATAATCAAGGAGTGAACACATAAACAACCAATAGAATTTAAATTAAACAGACACTAAGCCTGAAGAGGTGGAGTCGAGTAGTAAAGATGAACATAATTAATAAAAAAATTAGCATGTCGTCAAAATACCCGGCATTGGTTTAAGCATCCTCTTCATCTTTGGCGCTCTCCTTTATGGATCCCTTCTCAAGCTGTTCAGTCGATATACCTCAGTACGCATAAATTGATTAAGATACCCTATAACCCTCTTCTCCTGATATCTGGCATCATTATGGGACTCTACTACCATCATCTCAGCATCCTCGGACAGCCATCTTTTTGGTGAGCCAAGCGGAACCTCATGGAATACTTGCCATTTTCTTGCCCATATTGATTTCGAGGGCGCTTTCAAGACATAATGGCATGTCTTTAAGAAATTCATTGGATAGAGTCTCATAATCGGTGTCCTTTCGTCAGTAGTAGGGGCCTTGCTCATTATGCTAGCCATAAAACTGGTGATTGACGTAAATGACGTACTTTTTATGAGATTTAGACATATTTTTGGCACGAAGCTTTGCTTATGGGAAGTATCCTAACATGTACGGATGTTCTTTCTTTCATCATAAAACTGAAGCGAGGTGGAACCCCCCAAAAGATAACAGCGATTATTGAAGGAGAATCTCTGTTCAACTATTGCACATGCGTCTTAATCTTCCAATTCATTTCAGTAGTCTATTTCCTATTAAGTTCTCACGTGGAACAACATAGATAATCTAATTTTGGGGATACCTTTCTTTACTGATCGAGTAAGTATTCGGTGGCATTCTTTTCGGTGTTTTGATGGGGATTATCGGAGTATACTGCATAAAGCGAATGATCTATGATGGAGTGCTGGTTGTCACAATCATGATCATCTTCTGCTACACTATCTACCTCGCAGCCGAGTTCAGCACTATCCGCGTCTCGGGAATCATCTCACTTGCCATCTTTTCCCTTTATATGAACGCATTCGGAAAGACTTGGCTCTTCGGGTAAACTGGAGAATTCGTCAATAGCTTTTGGAACTATATGGTGTTTGTTGCTGAAACAAGCATCTTCATGATTGCTGGAGTGTTTGTAGGCGTCAATATGATCAACATCTAGCAAAGCACAATCAACCTGCAATAGTAATTTATAATCACTATCTACATATACATTGCAGTCTTTTTCTCAAGATTCCTATCTATTGGAGCCTTTATGCACTATTTGAGGAATTTGGGAGATGGGATAAACTGGAGGGAAGTTGTAGTGCTTACCTTCGCAGGATTGAAGGGTGCTATCGGCATTTCCTTAGCCATGCACGTATATGAGAATGAGCATTTGCAAAAACAGTAGGGTCCCTAATTCTCTTTCATATTGCTACAAACTCTCTTTCACATTAATAATCCAAGGAATATCAACTAGCCTGGTAGTGAAGATGCTTGGTGTATCGACAATCAAGAAAGTTGAATATAAATTTTCAAGGAATATCTTTTCTCGTTTGAGAACTTGGTGAGAAGAAAGTATAGCATCTCAAAAAAGAGAAAGCGTAAAGCTATACTATGGCAGATTGGTAAGCAGTAGAAAAAGAAATTGGACTGTAGCAATACACGTAAATGTAAAAATCTGTTGCTGAAATAATAAATAAGAACGTGGCTATCTAAACGAAATTTGGCAAAACTCAAATCTTTAAACTGTAGAATGTACTGAAAGACTATGTGTAATTTGCATAGGATTTGGAAGACTCATCAAGAAGAAATATTCAATTTGATCTTTAAGTATAATTCCGAAAGCGATTCCTGAAGGATTTGATTGCCACTTATTGGGAATTCCACTAAAAAAACTTCACATCTCCTGCAGCATTGATGCTTCTGATCCAATCTGCTAACATCGATCTCAATAAAGAAACCGAGAGATTCAAAGTTGGAATTGGATAAAAAACTAAGTTTCTTTTAACATGCGCATTTTTTCGAACTAATGAAGGTCACCCTCATAAGCCACATTTCTAAGTCATATCTCTTCGAGTATGTATCTTTCTGCTATGATGTGGTGAGCTCCTATATAAAGGCAAATGAGCAGGTCGTTTGATCTTCTTTATTTTACGAAAAAAGTAGCCACCAGAATGAAGAAGAGGAAAGCAAGACAATGATCAATGTGCTCAGAGAGAGTGAGGAGAACCAGAAATAAGCCTAGTTCTTCTTGAAGAATTATCTTGAGCCGAGTTTTCCTTAAATTTAGCGAGAAGTAAAGACTAGAAAAGTTTCATTCTTTATCCTTCATAGTTTCAAGGCAATTATCGATGATAACAATGATAATGGTCAGCTATAGCCAAACTAGTATGATTTACTCAATCACATCATCGACACAAAGTCTCTACAGCTTAACCTAACCTCGCCTTAATGGGAATAATCGAACCTCTTCAACATTCTCAAAGAAAACCAAATATTTAAAAACCTTCCTGACCCTATCTTGCAACTTTTATCTGAGGATTTGGGAGAAGATTTTACATTTGACGCAAATGAACGCATTATGGATAATAACGAAATTGCCAAATTCTTCTATTTTGTGAAAAAGGGAGGATGCATCGTAGAATTTACAAATGAGTCCCTTGTATATAAGCAGCCTATGCTTGCAGGTGACACGTTTGGATTTGATCCTTAGTGACAAACCAATACCACTCAAAAGCCACTGCCAACACTATGGCTTAAATAGTCCAGATAAAAAAGTCCTTATGATACGCATATTCGATGCTTTTCCTCAGTTTGAGACAATTTATTGGAAGACTCACATATTCCAGTGCTACAAAATGTTCGTGAAAAAGGATGATATCACATACCGGATTGGCCATTTCCATGAATAGGAACTCAAAGAGATTATTGATGGATTTTATCTTCAAAAAATCCAGCCTTGCTTCATCTAAGAATTCGAAAAAGATATGATTTTCATTCGAGGACACGTATAGATCATTCCAAAGATAAAAACTAATAATTAAGTGATAAAAATGTGGAAAAATAGAGAATATCTTTACCCGAAAATAGTCCATATGCAGCTTTTCCCTTCGAATTCATCAGTAGAAATGAATAAGTTATCATAAAAGTAAAAGAACCTTCAATCTTCCTGGTAGGATAATTAGACTACGACTTGTTCGAAAAATTATCTGTCCGTTTGAGCAAAATGGGAAGCAAGATGAGTAAGAAGATGTCAACACTGTGATTGCTTATATAAATCAACCAAAAATGTTTTACCGATCTTTTGATTTTATAATTATACCTATGGCGACAACAAAATAATAAACCCTACAACCAAAAGAAGCTCCAATCGAAAAACCTTATCTTGTGTACTAATGATAACAATTAGAATGGGCCTTCCGTTCGCCTCCAAGAAAGTTGTCAATGACTTCCTCCTAGCAACCTTTCTGATAGTGGTCGTGCCGCTCTTGGTAGTTGGTTGGGAAATATGTACTTCAAAGAGGCAACACATCTAAGCGAGCTTTAAAAAGTAGCATATGCAGTGGTCCCCGTGGTCATTTACATGAACATTGTCATCGGAATATATGTCTATCGGGTCATCAAGGATCCTGAAAACTACAAAAAAGATCCTCCTCTCGTTATCAGGGCAAAGAAAGAGTGATCGTAATCGTTATAATTTGCATATAAGCTGATAGCAACTATTTGAGCCAAGCATACAATCATCACTTTTTATGTCTACTCACAAAAGCTTCAAGTCTTTCAAAGAAAGAGTTGTAAAGCGGAGCCAAAGCGCATGTGAGAAGCCTAAATCCAAGGCATCCACTTCCCATAATAGAGATTGGCAGCACGTTCACGCTTTCTTCCTCTCTGAGCTTCTTCACAAAGTCAATATCACTTGAGATGTTTGAGAATTTTTCAATGTCGATTTCCACTGTTAAGTAAATGGTTCCTTGCGCTGGAAGTGGTCTGAGTCCATGAACATGCTATGATAATATGGTAAATACCTGTAGTCTTTACGTGAGCATTTTGTAGTTTTCATAGATAATATCCATTTTTCCAGCAGTAAAAATGCCGACTTCCTCGAAAATCTTAGGGAGGGCATACTGTGTAAAGGTATTTGTGTGCAGGAAGATAGTGGCGATGACTTAGAGGTTTCTTTTGATTTGTTATAAGATGTTGTGCTTGTCAAAGATAATTGTCCAAGATTGCACCCACCCAGGGACAGATAATATCTTTTCAACTCTAAAATAACTTGAATTTTACCCACTCAAGACAACGACAGGAGTATCTTCTGTAAGCTATCCGAATGAATGGTACTATACTCCAGGATAGACTTGCCTGAAATAGACCTAGTCAACTACAATGGGGATTTCGTGCTTGTCTGAAAATTCAAGAATTTAGGTCATATGCTTTTTTGAGAAAACTGTTCCCATCGGGTTGGTTGGGTTGATGATATAGATGAAAGATGTTTTTTCGTTGACTAGGGTGGCAAGATGGTCAAGATCGATTTCAAAGTTGCTTTCTTTTTTGAGCTTGTATGGTACTGCTACTCTCTTCAAGGCTGGGCAAACATCCTGGTAGAAAGGATAGCCAAGCTCAGGCACAAGCACCTCTTCTCCCTCGTTGGTAAAGGCCAACAGACAGCCTAACAGTCCCATATTAACGCCATGATTGATGTGAATATTCGAGATGTCGACATCAAACTTGGGATGATAAAGGTTTTTGACTGCAGTCCTGAGCTCTGGAATTCCTGTTGAGCCACAGTATCCATGATGATCTTCATTTAAAATGCTTTCCCTGAGGAGTTCATAGCCTTAATGATTGAAAAAGTACCTCTTTCCGGCATTTGAAATTCCTTCTGACCATACACAGTAGGGTCACCGCTTAAAAAGGAAATTGCTCTTTCTCGGGTTGATTGGCCATGTCGCGACTTCATCAAGAAATTTGCAAATAGGGAAATTGATATTTTTTGCAAAATGAGAAACCTTTACGTCCATGTGATAGATTTATTTATCTGATTATCTATTAGATTTTGGTATGGTAGAATAAATGTCATATTTTCAATCAAATACTCCAAACCTGATTTGGAAGTTGACAGGATCACGAAGATTTTGGTTTGGTATTGGACGCATTGCAAAGGACTTATATTTGCGCGGTTGGTCCCACATAGAGTGAAACACCTAGTCCTGTAGATGCAGTAGCGAAGGGCCTAAATGGCTTCTGCTTGAGAAAAGAAAGGCCAGCTTGTGCATATAAAAAGGAAACAACTCTCGCCTACTGTAGTACTGGATAGTTGTGGATGTTGAACTTTAGAGAGCCTTTCATATTTGCGAAGCTAGGCACAGGAGTCCTGTTCGGTTCATACCCTCTAACGTCTAGAGATTCAAGCACATCGTTCACATATCTATGCCTCCGAACTCCTTAATAGCAGAGATGGAAAAATTGGTTTACAATGTTGATTTCCAAAAGAATTTTCTAGATAACTCAATTATTACTTCGCAAGTTCATTATCGATCCAGTTCCTCACTTTATACGTATCGAAGAACTTTCGAAATGATATTAAATCTTGAAGAAGCTGGCATGACCCAAAAGGGGAAGAGCCAATTCAGTTTTTATCTCTGAGTGTTATCCTTGAGTTATGTCTTCAAACTGAATGTTGCTCTTGAATGTATGGCTGTATTTGAATCCCACCTTGCGGGAGGGACGGTAGAACTCTTGGCCATCATTCTGTAGATGTCTTCGTGGATAGATGGCTTGCGAAGAGAAATATCAGCCTCGAATCTATTCTTGCCTTCATGGAACGCCCATCCAAAGGATGAAGATTCGTTATCAATCCCTTTGAATATGTATTCGTTTGCTGATCTTATGTGATATGAGGAGCTTCCACTCTTCAGGGGATTATTCCATTCAAGGCCAGCTTGATAGTAGCGCTTGCGGATACTTGAAATAGGCCATTCTAAATTTAGCTCAAGCGTATCGTATTTTTTAAACGGAGAGCGATATCCGACTTTAGCTGTGAAGTTTCCCATGCCTTTGCGATCGAAGGATTGGTTGATGCTGCCAAATAGAGGATTTTTTCTTTATGCTTGGATATACAGGCATGGGATGAAGTCAGGATACTTCACTTATTCCTTTTTCTTCTGGACGATCAGCGAGTTGCGTTCATGCTCCTTCTCTCGAATCTGGAGCTAAAGCTCATCCTTCGCCTATACTATGCATCTCAAATATTCCTTCTCTTCTTCGAGTTCCAGCTTTAATATTTCCTCTCGCTTGCCGTAATGCTCCTCGAGATAGCTAACCTTCTGGCCGCTTTTCGCTGCGAAGTGAACGGTGATTGCTTTGTAAAAATTGGATTCTGCCATTTCGTTGAGTCGTTCCTGCAATTTCCCCATGGCCTAATTGAAGGTAACTTCCTTCAATTTGAGGCTCTCTTCTTCTGACTATATTTAAATCTCTTAGAATTTTTGCTCGAAGTCGAGGGCGTCTGTGAGATGTAGATCCATAGACCTCAATTATAATTCATATAGTCACTCGATACTTGTTGTAATCTATATAATTCACCCTTTAAATCTTTTGATGGAAGACAAACACCCAGAAACCAACCTCAACTTTATCCAAAATTTCGACAGCCTCGAAGTCACCAAACAGAAGTTTGGCCGCGAAACCAACGAGCATTTACTCAATAAGGACTCGCCGGAAAAAAATGCACAAACTGCCTATCGCCGGCCTGCCAGCGATAAAAAATTAGTTCTAAACTAGTACGAGAATGAGTTTTCTAACGACGATTTCTGCTTCCCAACGTTTTATCAAAGGTAGGTTTTTGCTGTGTGCCATGCAAGGTCTACTGTCCTTGCTTGTTTTGTGTCTGTTGCCCATGCAAATCAAACCCTCTATTTCAGCAGGAGATGAAGAGCCTGGGATTGTTGCAGGAGTGGGGCCGTTTTGAGAAAGTTTTAGAACCGGGATTGCATATCATTAATCCCATTTCACAGTCAGTCCTTTAGATCAACCAGCAAACTCAGATCCTCGAATACCGACAGATCGGAATCAGCAAAGACAACGTCCAATTTGATCTGAAAGTTGTTGTTTCTACCGTGTCATCGACAGTCTTAAACTTGCATATCGACTTGGTAATTACGATGTCGTAAATTGCCTTACCTAAATCGCCACAGGGTCTCTCCGGAGCGTGCTGGGATAGAACATTCTGCAAGTAATAATCGAAAATCGCGAGCTAATTACTCAAAAATTCACAGAGGAGTTGAACAGGCAAGTGAAATATTGGGGGCTCTATGTATAGATTCCTCCCTTAAGGGTAAAAATGCCTTAATCTAGAGATCACTATCGACAAGGAAGTTCAGCGTACGCTTGAGGCAGTAACAGAGACTAAGCGTCGCAGCGAAGCCATGATCATAAACTTCAAAGCAGAAGTAGAATGCAGTAAGCTCATCAAAGAGATTGCAGTTTACATCAGCAACAAAGCTTCATTCCAAATCAGGTATCTCAACATGATTGAAGGCATCCTGAGTAATCCTGCACAACAAAGCATTGTCATCATGAAAACTTCAATGGATGATGAATATGAAAAAATGGGTCTTAGCAAATGATTGATGGTTTTATCTTTTTGTGTTGCAAACATTTAAATAAGCAAAACTAAGTATCATTTGATCTTTAAAACTAAATGATTCATCTTGTAAGATATTCGTTCATATTTAAGTAGTGATATTATGGCTTTCATCATTTGCTTTGGAGAACAGCCGTAAATTTGTCAAACTCTTCTGGAGTCATTTTGCTGACCTTGCCAATCTCTTCCGATAGAATGAAGTGATAAGTGGGCTTGCCGATGTTCTTATAGTACAATTTGAAGACATTCTCAAGCGCAGGTGAGCAGTTAGAGATGATATCCTCATTAATTTCCTCAGTTTTAGTCTTTTCCTCGCCAGTCTTGACATTCTTCAAATCTTCTCTCGTCCACTTGCCAACAGGCAGCAAACACACTACATATCCCGAAGATTACAATTTAAGGGAGCAATATAGTTCTGCTCCACTTTCTACTGGAAAAGAAACTCTCTGAACCTGAATACTCCTTTGGAATTTTTATTGATGGTCTTGTAGTCAATCGTCTTCTTGATGGCCTTGAGGTCTTCTTCCTCTCTCACATAGCGATGGAGGTGTGTTTGGGCAGCACTGTTCTTGTATGACTTGAGTCCATTGAGGACGGAGGTGTAGTTGAAGGAAAGACGCGAAACGATGAACTGCATCTATCTTAATTATTTTTATCAAATTGAACCATTTATATTAATAATTCGAAAGATGGATAAAAGCAACAGCAATAGCTAACAGAGCAATCTTTTTATCATCTCTTCGGAATCTTCACGCTCAGAGAATAAACAACACAAAAAGGATAATTACGTTAAATTTGCAAAGAAAGTAAAGGAATTGTTAGATGTGCCTGGCAATGATCTGGATTAACTCTACCAAAGGTTGGAAAGCATCGTCGTCAAGTATTTTAAGGATCATAGTGTGGTGGACTTCAAAGAAATGTATGCCCATTTAGTGGCACTCAAGTCCAATAGCTCAAAAATGACAGAAATTGTTGCCCTCCTCGAAAAAAGACTTTGCAGGAGCAGCAGCAAGCATGAGGAAGGAAGAAAATCATCAAAAACTGATGAATTCTAAACCACTATCAACTCTCATAAGCAAACAAGGAACAGCCTTCATCGTTAGGCCTCCTCCAATAACAATAAGTAGGAACTTCTCAACATCTTTAGCGACAGTTATGCACAAGTAAATAGTTCAATCAAGTACAACCACGTCTTCAAACCGTCATTCGCCCAAGAAGATAATAACTAGATGACTCCAAGGCAAACAGAAAGAAGAATGATAAGGAATAATCTTCTTCAAAATAATCACCATCGAAACCTTCACCATCTAAGAGTAACTTTAGTGAAGAATACTACAACAGAAATAAGGAATATGAGATGAAAGTCAAATAAATGATGAAGGAATTGCAGACAATAAAGCAAAATATTAATGTTCACAAACGTCCTTAGCCGTAGACATAAAATTTAAGGCTAAATTTAAGATAAAATTAATAAAAACCAACATAAAAAGGATCAACTACATCATTACAACAGACTCAATAAGTTAATCACTAAAATGAAGTCTCAAAAAAGCAATCATAATCTGAGATCAAAGCAAACTAATAAAATAAATCCACAAGCAACTCTTACATTCATGAACTTACCAACTTTCCTTCAAAAGAAAAAGATTTCGAATCAAATATCTCTGAACCTAAAAAGGAAATCTTGAAAAGATAAGAAATTGAGTCTGCTAAAGAGAAATAAAAGAAAATAACTTTTAACTCAATATTGAAAAGCACATAAAACATATCGAAACAGATATAAGAACTAAAGGAAGTTGCATCAAGACTGTAAATTGACTCAATCCAAGATTAAAACTAACATAAAAAGGGATCAGATACATCAATATACCCATCGGATAGAATAAACGAATTAATTAGAAAAAAGAGTGAATAAAAGAGTAAAAAGCAGCCAATTTTAGAGTAAATAGAAAATACGACTTCGCAAATGAAAATCTCTGAGCATATGATTCCTTCATTCAAGAACCTACCTCAAAAAGAAGGTACTGCAACAGTTCAAAGATAAATCTTTACAACTTAGCTCCAAGTGGGCTCATTTAAACAGCCAGTGAATGTCTCATACAATGAAGTGAATGGTGAGCCTCAAACCTTTTTATCCTCCAGTCAAGTGGTTAACTCCTTCCGCCCTATACCTGAACAGCAACCTCCGTACAATCTCTCAACGATAAAATAGTCTATAATCCTTATCCCAGCCCTGTTATTTATCCAAATAGAAGCCTATACGTTAAGCCATAAGCTCCAAGAGTAACTCAACTCTTTCAGCCTGCCCCTACTCCGGTTCAACGCGTTTACGTGCCTCAAATAAGCTCACCATTAAATAGCAGCAATAATTCTTCCACCTCCATCATGCATCCCCATCTCTTTGCACGATAAAGAGAAAATCTTTCTCAAGTAAAGCCGCAGCCTTAGGTTCAACGATCGTTTGTTAGTCCTGTTCAAAAAGGCAATAAATACTATTATTCATATCCCTCAAGTACTAAAAGCATAGCAGTAACCAAAGTAACCAAAGCAACCAATCATCGCTGAACAGCCAATCTTCCACAAGCTCCCTTCATCGAAAGGGGCTAAACGTGATCACACACATCTAAAAAAAGCCATGATTGTTTTTCCTTATTCTGTAACTTATAAATAACAAACAGATTTATCAATGAGCATCGTACACAAGGAACACTTGGAAGAATGCAAGACTATCGCAGCATACACCAACAAGTTGACATGTCCGATTGTCATAGAAGATGAAGTGTATTGTGTTTCTGAAAATGGAGATATTTACGCATAAGCAAAAAGGGTGAGATCGAAGTTGTCTTCACTATCTTAGGCCAACCATCCTCATTAGCCTTCAAGTAGATCTAAAACGTATTTTTGATCTCCGATTTGCTCATCAGTCGATTTTTTCCAGAGAAGAAAGCACGAATTTTCAAATCCACAATCTCATATCTGAGTATAACGAACGCGCATACCTTGGCCAAACACCATAAAGGTAGGCCCATTCACAAGTATCTCTTTCTGACTTAGAGAATATTTATTTCACAGATTCAGGCGCCTTCCAGGAGACATCGATATAGAATAAGCTCGGCAGTGTATTTGTGATAAGAGGTGAAACTCAAAAGGTGAAAAGCTTAGCGTTGCGCTGTCTTGCTTATCCTTCTGGGCTTGAGGTTGACGAAGAGGAAAAGATACTGCTGGTTTGCTAAATGGGCGAAAATAGAATATTGAAATTTATTTTGGATGAAAATTTGAGTGGAAATTACACAATTTTCCATCAGTTTAGCGGTCGATTTGGCCCCTCAGCCATCTTCGGCTACAATTCTCAATTCTACGTGACCTTGTTCTAATTCAACGACATCAATTCCACAGGGATGATCGCTGTCCTAAACAGTGGTGGAGACATTATCGAACGCCTTTCAGTGGAAAGTGGTAGCGAAATCAGTGGTCTCCACATCTATCAAGAAAACACTGATAAGGAAGAAGAAGTGATCTTGGTGACTGAAGGGACAAAACTATATCGAATCCCTCTCAAAAAAGGTGAAGAATAGTCTAAACTTGAAGAGTCAATTGTGCTCTCCAAAAACTGATTGCCATCAATCGATTATACTCGTACTTTTTTACAATTTTAATAAAGATAAGTATATTAATCATCATTATTCTTAGTCATACTTGGCCATTCTTCTGGAAGTTCGTTTTGTCCTGATTTTAGGAATTCTTCTTTTTTCTTTTTTGGCTATGTGGTGCTTGTGAGTAGGAGTCAGTTCAGCTTCCTCGGTGGCAGAAGAGTTGATAAGTTCATTTTTACCCCTAATTCTCCACATGTTTCTTTGAATGAACGCATCAGCTTCCCTAAACAGCATCTATCTCTAGAGACGCTCTTGCTCCCATTCTCTGTCTTCAATTTATGGCTCTGACATGCTTTTATCCTCCTCCTCGTCAGAGTCATATATCACCTGTGGGTCAATTGATCTCCTGGGGTAATCCTTGGCCAACTTTTACAGTTACTTGAAGACTTGGACTCTCCGTTAATCCTCCTGTATCTTGCGTGAAATCAGAGCGTTTAAAATTTCAGGCTCTGTATTTTAGTCTGTGTGGGCCAGCAAATAATCGGTGACTTGGTATTCGTTCATGCAAATAGCATCTGTTATAAAATTATAACGTTTCCTCCAGGACTATTACTTTTATATCTTTTATCCATGGTTACCTTCTGGTTTGTGTTACATAAAGGAATTCTGATACTCTTGTACCTAAGCAGCCGATACAGTTAACCGAAGTTTCTTAGCCACTTATTCGCAATTCTAGACTCCAGCCCTGAATGATTTGATGATTACATGCTGAGCTAGTTGATGATCCGGCGCTCCTCGAAGAGCGTCCACTTTGATTCATCACTATATTTTTTCTACAGGTCGTATATGGCATATGGTTAGCCCTGCGTATAGTACTTGCAAAAGCAGCCGACACAGAAGACCTCCTTTTCGTAGTACATGAGAATTTTGGTTGGATAGGTAAGACATATGGTGCACCGTAGGGAAGATTATGTTCTAAGTTTTTCTACGAAGCTATCCGTGAGTGAAATTGGGTGGATTTGTTGGATTTGTTATTGAGGCTCTTCCTCGATCGGTTCAGAGAGGTCCTAATTGTATTCCAGTCCGAAACTCGCCATCCGATATATAAAATTATCAACCCACTCTTGTATTAAGTACAAGATATGATAGGGTATTGAAATGTACAAAACAAAGCATTAAGAGAATCAGTCCAGTCCAAAAACTCCATCTAAATTGTTGTTGGCAATCGCGGAGACGTAGAGTCTTAATTGCTCCTTTGATGAGTATTTTGGGAGTTCTAATCGATTGAAACAGGTATGGCCTTTGGGGTATGGGTTGTGCTTATGGAAATCCGCAGATTCGATCAAGAATTTAGAATAATTGCCGCGATTACTCTACAGTTTTCTAGATAAATACATCTGTACTTGAAACCGTGGATGGGAGTCCTTGTGGATCCAGTGCTAAACTTCAGCAAACGGGCTAGCTGCTCCTGGTTGAAAGATTCCATGACTTCCCAGAACCACCTAATGACTTCGTGGTCGACGGTATAGTTTCCCTTGTAGTCGGTATTCATCCTCCAATCCTTGACATCAATGTATGGCACACCGTAAAGTAGCATTTCCATCTCGTAAGGCTGAAAGACTTGAAGGAGTTGCTCAGGGACTACCTTATAGAGTCCCTTCCTGATGAAGTTGATCGAACGTTCGACCTTCTCCTTACAGAGAGTGGCAATGCTGAATTTTCTTCAAAAATACCTGAGATTTACGTACATCTTCTTGTTTTCATCAGTCACGAGAATGTTCTGACCGTCTTAGACAAGCTATACCAAGTCCACTGTTGCATCCTCCCCTTCCTTTGATATCACGAAGTATGTCTATAGTCCCATATCGTTGATTTAATTCTCAAGTAAGAATTTCCAATTCTGGTAGAGCTAAATATTCCGAACAATACCTCTTTATCGTAGCCAAAGATGTCATAGAACTCGATATCGTTGTTCTTAGAGGATAGCTGGCGAAGAATCGTGCGATCCAGGTATGAATTCACAGGGATTTTCTAAAAAATTGCCTTTCCCAAAATTGTGCCATAGAGGATTAAAAGCTCAGCTGAGAATTCCTCGTCGATTTCCTGATCCCACTTGAGGCGGTACATGGTGTCGTCAGTGTTGCAAAGCTTGAAAATCCCGGTAAAGTCACTGAACATTTCGTTGATGACTAGGTGCATCCACTCCCGAAGCAGTCCTCCTGCATCATTGACCTTATCGTTGATGAACTGAATCTTGACTTCCTTGTGCATGTTGACTTTTTTTGAATGAATAAGGCTGGACATCAGCACATTATTCTTCTCGATATGCATGTAATCCGCGCCCGCCGTCCAAGAGATACGCAGCTTCTACAAGTGGTAGCGAAACCAGCTTGCTTTTTCTTGGAAGCTTAGACCACTAACCTACTCCGGTGACATATTTATGGTGCTTGCCCCGATGATCTTTAGAGGCGCTTTCTGCCACTTAAATCGAGTGTAGGTATCATCGATTGGTTCCTTACTCAATTTATGTTTACTTTGACGTAGTAGTAATCCTCGATGTTATAATTCAAAACAACCTGCTCATTCTTGCTGGGGACTAAAATTTCATTTTTCTTGGGCTTCTCCTCCTTCTGAGCTTAGTTTTCCGAGGAGTGAGCCTTTTGCGCAAGGCAGGCAGTCAGATGCGCATGCAGCTACATGAAAAAATGATTACTTCTGTTTGGAGTGTTTTGGGTAAAAACTTTCTTGCGCAGTTAGGGCATTAGAATTCAATGCCAATGCTTGTATTTTGGGGTTGCTGTTGTTCGCCCGGGATGAGCTTGTTCTTTATCTTGGCTACCTTTCTATCAAATGAGTTCCCCATGATTCTGGGAATATAATTATCAAGTTAAGTTTATAATGTATTATACTCTTACGACACTTAAACATCAATGATAGGGCGGGATGATCATTTTTGGGCATTTAAGCTACTTTTTGCTTTTTTAACTTTTTGGAATATATCGATGGAATCAAGATTTAAATATCATACTGTCAGAAAGAAAATATATATATATAATCTATCATAGAGTTATTTTATTTTTATGGGTTGGGGTTGGGGTTGGGGTTGGGGTTGGGGTTGGGGTTGGGGTTGGGGTTGGGGTTGGGGTTGGGGTTGGGGTTGGGGTTGGGGTTGGGGTTGGGGTTGGGGTTGGGGTT
>NW_022205182.1:0-10675 GCF_008831285.2 Nymphaea colorata
ATTAAGTTGTCCCTTACGTTAATCTAGTGTATTTCACTTGTTATTACATCTATAATGAATGATTTAAATGATTGAAAATCGCAAGTTCATATGGATACAAATGGGATCTATGCATTACTTTGAATGCGTGTAATTAGTCCGATGAGTTGAATTTGTTGTTACATCTATAGTGAACGATCTAAAGGATTGAAATCACGCGTTCGTACCAATACAAGTGAGATTTAAATGATTCATATGATCATGCATGCTTAATTGAATGTGTTTAACTTGTTGTTACATCTATATTAAATGATTTAGTAGATCGAAATCACAAGTTTGTAAAATGAATGAGATTCGAGTGATTCATTTGGTGTTTATGGTTTACCTAATGTGTTTCACTAGTTGTTACATTATATAATGATTCTTAATACGGATGTCCTTAACAAGTGATTCATTTGGTGTCATATAGTTAACCTAATGTGTTTCACTTGTAATTTAATTGAATGTGCTTAACAAGTGAATTAGGTTAACAATAGGGCACCAAATGAATCACTCAAATCTCATTCATTTTCATGCAAGCCTGTGATTTCAATCTACTAAATCATTTAACATGGATATAACAATAAGTCAAGTACATTCAATAAAGTATGCGTGATCATATGAATCACTTAAATCTGACTCGTATTGGTACGACTATAGTGCACGATCTAAAGGATTGAAATTACAAGTTCGTATCAATACAAGTGCGATTTAAGTGATTCAAATGATCACACATACTTAATTGAATGTGCTTAACTTATTGTTACATCCATGTTGCTTGATTAAGTGAACTGAAATCACAAGTTTGTATGAAAATGAATGTGATTCGAGTGATTCATTTGGTGTCTTATAGTTAACCTAACGTGTTTACATGTTATTACATCCATGATCAATGATTTAAAATAATTAAAACTCACAAGTTATATGGATATAAAGGAGACCTATGCTTAGTTTGATCTTTCTAGTTTGTACGATAAGTTGACATGTTGTTACATCTATAGTGATCGATGCACAAGTCACATCAATACGAGTGGGATTTAAAGTGATTCAATTGATCACGGCATATTTAATTGAATGTATTAACTTGTTGTTAGTTTATATTAAATGATTTAGTAAATTCAAATCATAGTTTTATGAAAATGAATGGGATTCGAGTGATTCATTTGGTGTCCTTACAGGTACTTATGTGTTTCACTTGTTATTACATACATTTGATCACTTATGTTTAATCGAGAGATTATGTGATTCATTTTTACTTGTTCTTACATACATTTGATAACTTATATTTAATTGAATGTGCGTAACCATTTGTTACATACGTATAGAATGACTTAGTGGCTTGAAAAAAGAAGTCCGTTTGGAAATGAATGAGAGTCAAGTCACTATATTGGTCCTTATAGTTAATCTAATGTATTTCACTTGTTATTACATCTATAATGAATGATTTAAATGGTTGAAATCACAAGTTTATATGGATACAAATGGTTGAAGTCACTATATTTGTACACGTGTAGTTAGTCCGATGAGTTGAATTTGTTGTTACATCTATAGGAACGTTCTAAAGGATTGAAATCACATGTTCGTACGAATACAAGTGAGATTTAAGTGATTCATATAATCATGCATACTTAATTGAATGTGTTTAACTTGTTGTTACGTCTATAATAAATGATTTAGTAGATTGAAATCACAAGTTTGTGCGAAAATGAATGAGATTCGAGTGATTCATTTGGTGTCTTGTAGTTAACCTATTGTGTTTCACTTGTTATTACATCTTTGATCAATGATTTAAATGATAAAACTTACAAGTTTGTATGGATATAAAGGAGACCTATGCATTAGTTTGATCCTTGTAGTTAGTTCAATAAGTTGAACTAGTTCTTACATCTATGGTGATCGATGTAAGGAATTGAAATCACAAGTTCGTATCAATACGAGTGGGATTTAAGTGATTCATTTTATCACACATACGTAATTGAATGTGCTTAACTTGTTGTTACGTCTATATTAAATGATTTAGTAGATTAAAATCATAGGTTTGTATGAAAATGAATGATATTGGAGTGATTCATTTGGTGTCTTGTAAGTAACCTAATGTGTTTCACTTGTTATTACATATATTGATCACTTATATTTAATTGAGAGATTAAGTGATTCATTTTCACTTGTTATTACATATAATTGATCACTTGTATTTAATTGAATGTGCGTGACCATTTCTTACTTACGTATAGAATGACCTAGTGGCTTTGATACCAGAAGTTCGTTTGGAATACATATATAATGAATGATTTAAATGATTGAAATCACATGTTCATGTGGATACAAACGCGTGTAGTTAGTCCGATGAGTTGAATTTATTGTTACAACTATAGTGCACGATCTAAATGATTGAAATCACAAGTTCGTATCAATACAGTGCGATTTAAGTGATTCAAATGATCACACATACTTAATTGAATGTGCTTAACTTGTTGTTACATCCATATTGCTAGATTAAGTGAATTCAAATCACAAGTTTGTGTGAAAATAAATGAGATTTGAGTGATTCATTTGGTGTCTTATAATTAACCTAATGTGTTTCACTCGTTATGACATCTATGATCAACGATTTAAACGATAAAAACTCACAAGTTTATATGGATGTAAAGGAGACCTATGGATTAGTTTAGTTTGATCCCTTGTAGTTTGTTCAATAAGTTGAACATGTTGTTACATCTCATTCATTTGTATCCATACGCACACTAAATCACTCGTCTCAATACGAGTGAGATTTAAGTGATTCATTTGATCACGCATACTTAATTGAATGTGCTTAACTTGTTGTTACGTCTATATTAAATGATTTAGTATATTGAAATCATAGGTTTGTATGGAAATGAATGAGATTTGAGTGATTCATTTGGTGTCTTGTAGGTAACCTAATATGTTTCACTTGTTATTACATATATTTGATCACATATATTTAATTGAGAGATTAAATGATTCATTTTCACTTGTTATTACATATATTTGATCAATATATTTAATTGAGTGTGCGTAGCCATTTGTTACATACGTATAGAATGACTTAGTGGCTTGAAATAAGAAGTTCGTTTGGAAATGAATGAGAGTCAGGTCATTAAGTTGGTCCCTTACAGTTAATCTAGTGTATTTCACTTGTTATTACATCTATAATGAATGATTTAAATGATTGAAATCGCAAGTTCATATGGATACAAATGGGATCTATGCATTACTTTGAATGCGTGTAATTAGTCCGATGAGTTGAATTTGTTGTTACATCTATAGTGAACGATCTAAAGGATTGAAATCACGCGTTCGTACCAATACAAGTGAGATTTAAATGATTCATATGATCATGCATGCTTAATTGAATGTGTTTAACTTGTTGTTACATCTATATTAAATGATTTAGTAGATCGAAATCACAAGTTTGTATGAAAATGAATGAGATTCGAGTGATTCATTTGGTGTCTTATGGTTTACCTAATGTGTTTCACTAGTTGTTACATTTATAATGATTCTTAATACGGATGTCCTTAACAAGTGATTCATTTGGTGTCATATAGTTAACCTAATGTGTTTCACTTGTAATTTAATTGAATGTGCTTAACAAGTGAATTAGGTTAACAATAGGGCACCAAATGAATCACTCAAATCTCATTCATTTTCATGCAAGCCTGTGATTTCAATCTACTAAATCATTTAACATGGATATAACAATAAGTCAAGTACATTCAATAAAGTATGCGTGATCATATGAATCACTTAAATCTGACTCGTATTGGTACGACTATAGTGCACGATCTAAAGGATTGAAATTACAAGTTCGTATCAATACAAGTGCGATTTAAGTGATTCAAATGATCACACATACTTAATTGAATGTGCTTAACTTATTGTTACATCCATGTTGCTTGATTAAGTGAACTGAAATCACAAGTTTGTATGAAAATGAATGTGATTCGAGTGATTCATTTGGTGTCTTATAGTTAACCTAACGTGTTTCACATGTTATTACATCCATGATCAATGATTTAAATAATTAAAACTCACAAGTTTATATGGATATAAAGGAGACCTATGCATTAGTTTGATCCTTTCTAGTTTGTACGATAAGTTGAACATGTTGTTACATCTATAGTGATCGATGCACAAGTTCACTCAATACGAGTGGATTTAAGTGATTCAATTGATCACGCATATTTAATTGAATGTACTTAACTTGTTGTTACGTTTATATTAAATGATTTAGTAAATTCAAATCATAGGTTTATATGAAAATGAATGGGATTCGAGTGATTCATTTGGTGTCTTACAGGTAACTTAATGTGTTTCACTTGTTATTACATACATTTGATCACTTATGTTTAATCGAGAGATTATGTGATTCATTTTTACTTGTTCTTACATACATTTGATAACTTATATTTAATTGAATGTGCGTAACCATTTGTTACATACGTATAGAATGACTTAGTGGCTTGAAAAAAGAAGTCCGTTTGGAAATGAATGAGAGTCAAGTCACTATATTGGTCCCTTATAGTTAATCTAATGTATTTCACTTGTTATTACATCTATAATGAATGATTTAAATGGTTGAAATCACAAGTTTATATGGATACAAATGGTTGAAGTCACTATATTTGTACACGTGTAGTTAGTCCGATGAGTTGAATTTGTTGTTACATCTATAGGGAACGTTCTAAAGGATTGAAATCACATGTTCGTACGAATACAAGTGAGATTTAAGTGATTCATATAATCATGCATACTTAATTGAATGTGTTTAACTTGTTGTTACGTCTATAATAAATGATTTAGTAGATTGAAATCACAAGTTTGTGCGAAAATGAATGAGATTCGAGTGATTCATTTGGTGTCTTGTAGTTAACCTATTGTGTTTCACTTGTTATTACATCTTTGATCAATGATTTAAATGATTAAAACTTACAAGTTTGTATGGATATAAAGGAGACCTATGCATTAGTTTGATCCCTTGTAGTTAGTTCAATAAGTTGAACTAGTTCTTACATCTATGGTGATCGATGTAAGGAATTGAAATCACAAGTTCGTATCAATACGAGTGGGATTTAAGTGATTCATTTTATCACACATACGTAATTGAATGTGCTTAACTTGTTGTTACGTCTATATTAAATGATTTAGTAGATTAAAATCATAGGTTTGTATGAAAATGAATGATATTGGAGTGATTCATTTGGTGTCTTGTAAGTAACCTAATGTGTTTCACTTGTTATTACATATATTTGATCACTTATATTTAATTGAGAGATTAAGTGATTCATTTTCACTTGTTATTACATATAATTGATCACTTGTATTTAATTGAATGTGCGTGACCATTTCTTACTTACGTATAGAATGACCTAGTGGCTTTGATACCAGAAGTTCGTTTGGAATACATATATAATGAATGATTTAAATGATTGAAATCACATGTTCATGTGGATACAAACGCGTGTAGTTAGTCCGATGAGTTGAATTTATTGTTACAACTATAGTGCACGATCTAAATGATTGAAATCACAAGTTCGTATCAATACAAGTGCGATTTAAGTGATTCAAATGATCACACATACTTAATTGAATGTGCTTAACTTGTTGTTACATCCATATTGCTAGATTAAGTGAATTCAAATCACAAGTTTGTGTGAAAATAAATGAGATTTGAGTGATTCATTTGGTGTCTTATAATTAACCTAATGTGTTTCACTCGTTATGACATCTATGATCAACGATTTAAACGATAAAAACTCACAAGTTTATATGGATGTAAAGGAGACCTATGGATTAGTTTAGTTTGATCCCTTGTAGTTTGTTCAATAAGTTGAACATGTTGTTACATCTCATTCATTTGTATCCATACGCACACTAAATCACTCGTCTCAATACGAGTGAGATTTAAGTGATTCATTTGATCACGCATACTTAATTGAATGTGCTTAACTTGTTGTTACGTCTATATTAAATGATTTAGTATATTGAAATCATAGGTTTGTATGGAAATGAATGAGATTTGAGTGATTCATTTGGTGTCTTGTAGGTAACCTAATATGTTTCACTTGTTATTACATATATTTGATCACATATATTTAATTGAGAGATTAAATGATTCATTTTCACTTGTTATTACATATATTTGATCAATATATTTAATTGAGTGTGCGTAGCCATTTGTTACATACGTATAGAATGACTTAGTGGCTTGAAATAAGAAGTTCGTTTGGAAATGAATGAGAGTCAGGTCATTAAGTTGGTCCCTTACAGTTAATCTAGTGTATTTCACTTGTTATTACATCTATAATGAATGATTTAAATGATTGAAATCGCAAGTTCATATGGATACAAATGGGATCTATGCATTACTTTGAATGCGTGTAATTAGTCCGATGAGTTGAATTTGTTGTTACATCTATAGTGAACGATCTAAAGGATTGAAATCACGCGTTCGTACCAATACAAGTGAGATTTAAATGATTCATATGATCATGCATGCTTAATTGAATGTGTTTAACTTGTTGTTACATCTATATTAAATGATTTAGTAGATCGAAATCACAAGTTTGTATGAAAATGAATGAGATTCGAGTGATTCATTTGGTGTCTTATGGTTTACCTAATGTGTTTCACTAGTTGTTACATTTATAATGATTCTTAATACGGATGTCCTTAACAAGTGATTCATTTGGTGTCATATAGTTAACCTAATGTGTTTCACTTGTAATTTAATTGAATGTGCTTAACAAGTGAATTAGGTTAACAATAGGGCACCAAATGAATCACTCAAATCTCATTCATTTTCATGCAAGCCTGTGATTTCAATCTACTAAATCATTTAACATGGATATAACAATAAGTCAAGTACATTCAATAAAGTATGCGTGATCATATGAATCACTTAAATCTGACTCGTATTGGTACGACTATAGTGCACGATCTAAAGGATTGAAATTACAAGTTCGTATCAATACAAGTGCGATTTAAGTGATTCAAATGATCACACATACTTAATTGAATGTGCTTAACTTATTGTTACATCCATGTTGCTTGATTAAGTGAACTGAAATCACAAGTTTGTATGAAAATGAATGTGATTCGAGTGATTCATTTGGTGTCTTATAGTTAACCTAACGTGTTTCACATGTTATTACATCCATGATCAATGATTTAAATAATTAAAACTCACAAGTTTATATGGATATAAAGGAGACCTATGCATTAGTTTGATCCTTTCTAGTTTGTACGATAAGTTGAACATGTTGTTACATCTATAGTGATCGATGCACAAGTTCACATCAATACGAGTGGGATTTAAGTGATTCAATTGATCACGCATATTTAATTGAATGTACTTAACTTGTTGTTACGTTTATATTAAATGATTTAGTAAATTCAAATCATAGGTTTATATGAAAATGAATGGGATTCGAGTGATTCATTTGGTGTCTTACAGGTAACTTAATGTGTTTCACTTGTTATTACATACATTTGATCACTTATGTTTAATCGAGAGATTATGTGATTCATTTTTACTTGTTCTTACATACATTTGATAACTTATATTTAATTGAATGTGCGTAACCATTTGTTACATACGTATAGAATGACTTAGTGGCTTGAAAAAAGAAGTCCGTTTGGAAATGAATGAGAGTCAAGTCACTATATTGGTCCCTTATAGTTAATCTAATGTATTTCACTTGTTATTACATCTATAATGAATGATTTAAATGGTTGAAATCACAAGTTTATATGGATACAAATGGTTGAAGTCACTATATTTGTACACGTGTAGTTAGTCCGATGAGTTGAATTTGTTGTTACATCTATAGGGAACGTTCTAAAGGATTGAAATCACATGTTCGTACGAATACAAGTGAGATTTAAGTGATTCATATAATCATGCATACTTAATTGAATGTGTTTAACTTGTTGTTACGTCTATAATAAATGATTTAGTAGATTGAAATCACAAGTTTGTGCGAAAATGAATGAGATTCGAGTGATTCATTTGGTGTCTTGTAGTTAACCTATTGTGTTTCACTTGTTATTACATCTTTGATCAATGATTTAAATGATTAAAACTTACAAGTTTGTATGGATATAAAGGAGACCTATGCATTAGTTTGATCCCTTGTAGTTAGTTCAATAAGTTGAACTAGTTCTTACATCTATGGTGATCGATGTAAGGAATTGAAATCACAAGTTCGTATCAATACGAGTGGGATTTAAGTGATTCATTTTATCACACATACGTAATTGAATGTGCTTAACTTGTTGTTACGTCTATATTAAATGATTTAGTAGATTAAAATCATAGGTTTGTATGAAAATGAATGATATTGGAGTGATTCATTTGGTGTCTTGTAAGTAACCTAATGTGTTTCACTTGTTATTACATATATTTGATCACTTATATTTAATTGAGAGATTAAGTGATTCATTTTCACTTGTTATTACATATAATTGATCACTTGTATTTAATTGAATGTGCGTGACCATTTCTTACTTACGTATAGAATGACCTAGTGGCTTTGATACCAGAAGTTCGTTTGGAATACATATATAATGAATGATTTAAATGATTGAAATCACATGTTCATGTGGATACAAACGCGTGTAGTTAGTCCGATGAGTTGAATTTATTGTTACAACTATAGTGCACGATCTAAATGATTGAAATCACAAGTTCGTATCAATACAAGTGCGATTTAAGTGATTCAAATGATCACACATACTTAATTGAATGTGCTTAACTTGTTGTTACATCCATATTGCTAGATTAAGTGAATTCAAATCACAAGTTTGTGTGAAAATAAATGAGATTTGAGTGATTCATTTGGTGTCTTATAATTAACCTAATGTGTTTCACTCGTTATGACATCTATGATCAACGATTTAAACGATAAAAACTCACAAGTTTATATGGATGTAAAGGAGACCTATGGATTAGTTTAGTTTGATCCTTGTAGTTTGTTCAATAAGTTGAACATGTTGTTACATCTCATTCATTTGTATCCATACGCACACTAAATCACTCGTCTCAATACGAGTGAGATTTAAGTGATTCATTTGATCACGCATACTTAATTGAATGTGCTTAACTTGTTGTTACGTCTATATTAAATGATTTAGTATATTGAAATCATAGGTTTGTATGGAAATGAATGAGATTTGAGTGATTCATTTGGTGTCTTGTAGGTAACCTAATATGTTTCACTTGTTATTACATATATTGATCACATATATTTAATTGAGAGATTAAATGATTCATTTTCACTTGTTATTACATATATTTGATCAATATATTTAATTGAGTGTGCGTAGCCATTTGTTACATACGTATAGAATGACTTAGTGGCTTGAAATAAGAAGTTCGTTTGGAAATGAATGAGAGTCAGGTCATTAAGTTGGTCCCTTACAGTTAATCTAGTGTATTTCACTTGTTATTACATCTATAATGAATGATTTAAATGATTGAAATCGCAAGTTCATATGGATACAAATGGATCTATGCATTACTTTGAATGCGTGTAATTAGTCCGATGAGTTGAATTGTTGTTACATCTATAGTGAACGATCTAAAGGATTGAAATCACGCGTTCGTACCAATACAAGTGAGATTTAAATGATTCATATGATCATGCATGCTTAATTGAATGTGTTTAACTTGTTGTTACATCTATATTAAATGATTTAGTAGATCGAAATCACAAGTTTGTATGAAAATGAATGAGATTCGAGTGATTCATTTGGTGTCTTATGGTTTACCTAATGTGTTTCACTAGTTGTTACATTTATAATGATTCTTAATACGGATGTCCTTAACAAGTGATTCATTTGGTGTCATATAGTTAACCTAATGTGTTTCACTTGTAATTTAATTGAATGTGCTTAACAAGTGAATTAGGTTAACAATAGGGCACCAATGAATCACTCAAATCTCATTCATTTCATGCAAGCCTGTGATTTCAATCTACTAAATCATTTAACATGGATATAACAATAAGTCAAGTACATTCAATAAATATGCGTGATCATATGAATCACTTAAATCTGACTCGTATTGGTACGACTATAGTGCACGATCTAAAGGATTGAAATTACAAGTTCGTATCAATACAAGTGCGATTTAAGTGATTCAAATGATCACACATACTTAATTGAATGTGCTTAACTTATTGTTAATCCATGTTGCTTGATTAAGTGAACTGAAATACAAGTTTGTATGAAAATGAATGTGATTCGAGTGATTCATTTGGTGTCTTATAGTTAACCTAACGTGTTTCACATGTTTTACATCCATGATCAATGATTTAAATAATTAAAACTCACAAGTTTATATGGATATAAAGGAGACCTATGCATTAGTTTGATCCTTTCTAGTTTGTACGATAAGTTGAACATGTTGTTACATCTATAGTGATCGATGCACAAGTTCACATCAATACGAGTGGGATTTAAGTGATTCAATTGATCATATTTAATTTAATTGAATGTACTTAACTTGTTGTTACGTTTATATTAAATGATTTAGTAAATTCAAATCATAGGTTTATATGAAAATGAATGGGATTCGAGTGATTCATTTGGTGTCTTACAGGTAACTTAATGTGTTTCACTGTGTTATTAC
>NW_022205183.1:0-31230 GCF_008831285.2 Nymphaea colorata
CATAAAATCCCAATCGAGTTATCAAAGAACAAATTGATATTTGCCCCTTTGCTTTTTTTTTCTGATGGTCATTCATTTTCTTAAGAAATTATTTGTTTTAAATTTTAATGTTGTCTCAGCATTAATTATTTTTTCTTCAACTTTAAAATGTTAAAAAAATCTAATACCATTACTTTAAAAAATATGTCAGTGTTATAAGAGAAATTAGAATATATGTACAGTGATGGGTATTATTGAATCTCTCAATGAGAATGTAAATCAAGTTGTTTAAGAGATCAGTGAGTCCATATGGTCTCTTATTCGTCTAATATGTAGTTATAACTAGAATATTTCTTCTCCTTTCCTTCTTCTTACAACAGAACTAACTAGATCAATCTAAAATTTGATTCCCAAAGTAGAAAGCTAAATTGCATTTGATGTCTGTTTGTAATAATCCTATACAAAATTGACCATTTGCAATTCATTATGTCCTCACGTATGGAAAAAGCCCCAAGAGGTGTAGCGGAGTCGGTCGAACCAATGAATGTTCACTGTTAGTTCATTTATTATGAGTACTACTGCTAGAGACTGCAAAAGATAGACGTGTGACACTTTAGTTGACATGTGTACTGCTCTCCACCGAGGACTGGATTTGAAGAAAAAAGAAAGGGCTTCGGCCTCTTAAGGTATTCATATAAACTAAGAAAAAACACAGTGTGAATGAATTTAATCCAAACACCAATCAGTTAAGAAACACGGTGACAAGAGCATCATTTTCATTATGATAGGCAAGGGTATTCGTATGAACTAAAGAAAAAAAAAGGCAGTTGTGATATGAATTTAATCCATAATATCCACCAGTAAAAGAGATAAAGTGACGAGAACATCATTTCTTTACGATAGACAAATGGTGTTTGCAAAAACTAAAGCAAAAAAAGACAGTTATGAATGAATTTAATCCGAAGCATCCAGCAGTCAAAAAGACAGTGATAAGAGAATAATTTTATTTATGATAGACCAAAGAATGGCTGCAAGGTGCTTGAACTGGCATTACTCTTCCCATAAACTGAAGAAGCCCCTTTACTCTTCCCATAAACTGAAGAAAAAAAAAGCAGTTGTGATATGAATTTAATCCATAATATCCACCAGTAAAAGATTTGATGCTTATCCCCTACAGGCTACTCTATCGCCCATAGAAAGTGGCCAATTCCAGAATCGAGCAAGATTGGGCATACGCTGAAGGAACACATCGTTGGTGAATCACACCCCCTTATTCGATGTTTATATGTTTGGATTTGAATATGAATGAAAGAAAATTTCATATCATATTCAAATTTATTTTTCAATTCCAATTCAAGTCCGATTCAAATTCTGGTTTCATTTTTACATCTAAATCCAATTCCGACTTTTAAATACACAACTAAGATCAGAACCACATTATGATATATATATATACATATATATATATATTACTATCTTTAATTCAAAAAATATGGATATTATGTATAAGATATTTACTTGAATTGAATATAGGAATCTCAATTAGATTGAATATTTGTTAAAAGCTAAGTTGGAATGTGGTAAAACGCAGACACATATGCTTAGTGGGTGCAATGGGTTCAGACGGTAAGTGCAAATGCAAATTTAAATTTGATTTTTTTTTTTATATATCTGATCGATTTAAGTGCTTGGATAGCTGATTTAAATTTGACCTTTTATCGAATCACGAAGCTTTGGAATTGCTGAATCACAAACAGGAAGTCAGAACTTTTGAAATTGCTAGTTCAAAGCCTACCATACTCCATCAACAATGAGTACTCACCATACCAAAACAGGTGAGGACTTTCCGGTCAGGACTCTTTTGAAAGGTCAAGACTGATTATGGAAGGAAAGGTCAACCTGTCAACATGCACGAAGTGGGCATCAATGAGCTAGGCAGTCCTTGAGTGGAAGACACTTAGAACATTTAAGTGGTAGAGGTAGTACAATGGGGCATTTTAGCTTTATAGCCGAAATGATTTTGATTCAATGATGTTGATGGGTGCACTCAAAAACTCCCACTCACTCTAAAAATAACAATCTGTTCATCATGGAGGGCCAACCCATTTGAAAATGGAGAATCAAATCTACCTGTCCATTAAAGAATGGAGAAAAGAAAACGAAAAAAGGACACCATGCACATGGTTGCCCTTCTACCTTTTCCCTTTTTAAGGAAACTAGACATCATGGCTCTTTGGTAGCCAACTCTTCAAGGAAGGAATCAACAGGCTCAATCTAAGAGGTGGCAAGAGCATCATTTTAATTAGGATAGACCAAGGCTATTCGTATAAACTAAAGCAAAAAAAATAGGCTGTTATAATATGAATTTAATCCATAATATCCACCTGCAATAGACACAGTGACGAGAACATCATTTTGTTTGCCATAGACAAAGGGTATTCGTACAAACTAGAGCAAAAAAAGACAGTAATGAAATGAATTTAATCCAAAGCATCCAGCAGTCAAAAAGACGGTGATAAGAGAATAATTTTATTTATGACAGACCCAAAAGAATGGCTGGAAGATGCTTGAACTGGCTTTAAGCACTAAAAGATTGCATTGCTCATTCATTGAGGAAGAAGCCCCTTTAACCCTTCTTTCTCAGCATCATTTTCATTAGGATAGGCCAAGGGTATTTGTATAAACTAAAGCAAAAAAGGGCAGTTGTGATATGAATCTAATCCATAATATCCACCAATAAAAGAGACAAAGTGACGAGAACATCATTTTCTTTACCATAGACAAAGGGTATTCGTGCAAACTAAAGCAAAAAAAAGGACAGTTATGAAATCAATTTAATCCAAAGCATCCAGCAGTCAAAAAGACAGTGATAAGAGAGTAAATTTATTTATGATAAACCCAAAAGCATGGCTGCAAGGTGCTTGAACTGGCTTTAAACACCAAAAGATTGCATTACTCATTCACTGAGGAAGCCCCTTTAACACTTCTCCCTCTCTCTCTCTCTCTGTGTGTGTGTGTGTGTGTGTGTTCTATGTGTTCATTACATATGGTAACTTCAACTGATTTGGTGACATAGCCTCCTTTTATTGCTGGAACATTGCCTAATTTCCATTTTTTGTTTGTGTATGCAATCTATGGAGCAAGTTTGCTCAGCTTAACAACAAATGCATGCCGTGAAGCAGCAACTGCAGTACTTTCTATCTATTTCTTCAAACTTCAATCTTCCATCTGACATTTCCTAGTTCCTGTTTTTTATGCTTTACTCTGTATGTGTCAATATGCATGCATGCATCTGTGTATGTGTGTGAGAGAAAGAGAGAGAGAGAGAGACAGAGAGAGTAAAAACAGGACAGTTGAGTGACAAAAAAGGAGTCCACCCATGAGGAATGAGATTACTTCACCAAAGAGATATTGCTCAGGGGCCCCAACCACCAAGAAGTTCTGGCTGGATGACATGGACCCTGCACGCTTTTGCATATGGCTGCCATGTTACTCTTTGCCAAACACTTTTCATGTTGACATGACACCCTCAATTTTTTCCCCTCTCTATGTATCTTAAACTTGTTTTATAGTCAACGTTAATGGCACAGCAAGGTTTAAATCCCAAGACAATAATAGATGGTAAATTTCACTTTCTATGTCTAGCTGAAAACAACAAATCCTTCATCTCATTTCCCCACATTAATTTTGAAGTTCTTCAACTCCAGACATTTTGAGCCCACAATGCCAGCTAGCCAAACAAGTTCTGCAACATCAGCCACAGGCATCATATCTCATATAAATGGAAAATTCAAGGCCAAGATGTCAATAGACATGCATGAATGAGTATACACATCCAACATGTCTGTTTCAACACCACCAAACCTTGGATAAAACTTACATCACCAAGAGTCTACCCGTTGAACATGTGTAAATAGTTGGTTATCAACGTGACTGCCCACTTTTTTTAATTTCCCTTACATGTCTTTATCTTAATGATCTTCAATGCGTCCATGATCTGCATGTTGTAAGCTTGGGACAAAGAATATAGAAGTCAGCATCCCTAAGTCTGATGTGCATCATCTTCATTCCTACGTTCAGTAGCTGGTTCCACAATTTTTTTGAAGGAGAAATTGCTCTCTTGCTTGAGAGTCTAGAGTAAACATTTCTTTAGGAGTAACAAACCTTAATACACATTACCGTTGGTTGAATCAGTTCATGTATTGAACCGCATTCCCATTGTGTTATCAACTTATATTCTAACAATTGAACACATGTTGTGCCACTTTATTACACACAGACACAGATATATATATATATATATAATATATATATATATATATATAATCAAACTGTCATAAAATATGAAAAATAGTAACTAGCATTGTGGTCAAATGGCTGTCCATCCATTAGAATAATTTTCTTGACCAAGAGTAGTACACCTAATTAAAGTTACAACATACAGTTCTTGATTGATATTCAAATTTGGGCATCCTAATAAGGGGACAGACAAATTTTTACCTCTTAAAGGACTCACATCACTGCACACCAGATATCAGTTTAACAACAGTTAATTTCCCATGTGCCACATGCCCAATTCTACCTGAAAATTGGAATAAATGGTCACTCAGTTTGTGTGCATACCTCAGGCGGGAACATTAAAAATTCTTTTACAGTTATAAACAAAGTAAATAATCACCTTTTTCACCCAAAGTAAATTTCCCTCCTTTTACATTCTCTCTTTTTTAACTTGGGTATCTTTCTTACTGCAAATACATGAAAAGAAAAAAGATTTATCTGAAGAAGAGAAAGGAACTGCAACTAAACAGAAAGATGCAGATCTGAAGCGGGTGCAGTTGGTACATCCTTTTCAGGGAGGGTGCATGCACTGCTCTTCAGGGAGCTGTGGTTATAGCATTCCTGCCTACTGGGGTTCAAGCAAGGTAAACACCGTGGCTGTTAGGGGAACATTATAGAATATAAAAATTTATACTGACACCACCAACAGCAGATGCCGAAATCATGCTCCCTCTTTCGCTAGATTCACACCGAACGTGAATCTAAGCTGATGAAAACCGTCTCCTTCTTGTTTGCATGGTTCACAATATAATCCTCTGCTATGTTCATCCATGTCGACAGCCTTCACACGAGAAAACAGATCGCATGTCAGGAACAGATGAAGTCAAGATGGTCCATTAACTCCTGCGCAGATCAGTGCAGAACAGCTGTCAATTGTCAACAATTCAAGCTTGAAGAGGCAGGCGATCTGTTTCTTTGCATCCGTGGGACATGTTGTAGCTACTGCATCATTTTGTTGGAGAGTAATGTTATTGATGTCTGCCAAGGACTTGAGATTGGGATGTCAGAAAGGCATAGGTATCTTAGTTTCGGGGGGCATTTCCAGTAGCCTCCCAAGGTGATGTCCCCGGTGAAACCTTCCAGTAGCAATTCCTCCAGTTGGGAGAGACACCACACCCACTGGAAATGGATTGGATTTATATCAGCTTGAAAATGGATTCAACATGCATATTCTTGAATTATGACAAGTAAAAACTATCCATTCGCTGTAACAGCTTTATGCGGGTTAGGCCCCTTACCTTCATTCAAACAAGATCACCTATACAGGGAAAGGTTAGCTTTATATAAATGCTAATTTTCACAATCAGAAAAACAAAGGGTTGACTAAACCCTCCATATGAGCAAAAAGAGAAAACCAACTATGAGCAGCTGTTGGTCTTCACAAGATAAATTTCCCCTCTCCTTTAGATGGGCATTATGAACACACCAAAATCGACCATAGAGTTCCCTTTTTCCGCCTTCACCCTGTACTCAAAACCTTCTAAAAATCTGCTGCAAACAGCCCATGCAGCTCTGATGCGTTCTGCCATCTTGATATTGGTAACATCAATAAAAATAAGTTTTACATGCCTTCACTGATGCCGACTGGGCAGGTTGTGCGCATGATAGTGATAACACATCTAATGCACCAGCTCATGGTAACGTCCCAAATCAGTAATCAACAATCTTAACGTCACCAAATCAGAAATCAGCAATATTAAAGGGGAACGAATCAGGCAAGAAGATAACGCACCACCAGCCAGTCCGACGTCTCAGATCATGGTAACATAGCAGCTCATCATTCCATAAAATCAGGTGCCACAATATTGCAGGGATACAAATCGGGCACGAGAGAAAAATGGATCTTGATAAAAATGAGAGATTTAAGGATGACGTTGAACAAAAGGAGAGAATCAAGGCGAGGGCTGTAATCCGATTGAAAACGGTTGACTGAATTCAAATTTGAATTCATCCAAACTGTGTATAAAATTGTATTGAGTAAGGGAACCAGATCATCAAAGAATTGATGACTGAGTCATGGAGTAGGATTTTTCCGAACCACGTTAATTTTTAGTCATCTTTTTCTCCTTTCTTCTTTTTTCAGATTGAAAGTCAAATTCAGGTTGCGTTGTTTTCCTTGGAGAAAATATGGTGTCATGGCCATCATGCAAACAAAATTGTAGCTCTTTCTAGCACATAAACAGAGTACAGGCACGGGTCGAAGGAATAGTTGAATTACTGTGGCTGCAATCATTATTAAGGAACTTGGTTTCTCATTGCAACAGGCTCCAAATTTTTGGTGCGACAACAAAGGAGCACTCAGTGCTGCACTCAGGACAAAACATATAAAGATCAGTTTTCATTTTGTAAGAGACTGTCAGTGGAGGTGACATCCAAATACAGTTCATTGATCCTAAGAACACCAAGCTGATTGGCTTACAAAGCCATCAAGTATTTTATCTTTTGTAAAGTGCCGAGACACTCTATGTGTAAGAGAACCAACGCACAGATTGTGGGGTGTGTTAAGGAAGGTACTGAGGATGGTCCAGAACTTAACATCCAACTTAGAATTCTGTTCTTTTGCATATTCTCTCCTATCAGTGAATGTAATTGTGTTAGTGCTTCATGTACATTAGTTATCGTAACTGTGTAACTATTCCTGTACTGCTATCTGTATGAATGCAAGAGACTAGTCACAAGTGTAACCAGTAAAACAGTTTTTCATTTCTCTCGCAGTTATACCATGCTTCTCCTTCGGCAATTGTTCTTTTACTGTTTTTCTAGTTCCCCTTCTTCAGTTTCTTCAATCATGCACCGATTTATCAAATCATCAATCCATGGTCTGCTGTCACTTCCACAACTCCTTTCTTTTGGTCAAGCAATCCATGTCCCACCCATTGCATGACCAACTCAGGCCTTCTGTCACTTAATCCTTTCGATAAATGCAGCAATATACAAAACAATTCTTCAAATAATGTGGCAAGTCATCGTAGCTCAGGATGAGACCAAGAAGAATGCTACCAGCCTACTGCATATTTCAGACGATGATCATGAGGCAGGCGACTTCGATTCCTAGATCTTACACTTATCAATGCTTTCCCAAACAGCTTTTGTCATTTTTTTTGTACGCATTAAGGACCCTACCGTCTGGACCACAAGTGGCAAACCACCACAGTTGTCCACTATCCTCTCCCCTGTACCTTTCAAATTGTGACTCACCAATTCATTTTCTTCTTTTGACGCCACATCCAGAAACAAGCTCCAGCTTTTTGGAAATCATTTATGGTATTTTATGCATTTTAGCACCAATCCCTTGGAGGCTTCTACCTTTCTACTAGTGATCAAAATCTTTATTTCCTTTGAAACCACCGCAGGATTCCTTTGCTTTCTGGTAATATACTAAAACTGTGTCTGAAAACAATTATTGGACATGGATTGAATTTCATGACCCTCATTTTCTGATAAATTCAGAACAATGAAAACTGCTAATTTTAAATTCTCATGTACCCAGTCTCTCTTTATTTTCGTACCTATAAATTTGTAGCATTCGAGTTTGAAGAAGTTTTATATTTAAAAAACTCAGCTCAAAACTGGGTTATTCAATTGGGCTGTAGGAACAGCCATAACAGTAGAGTGCTCCATGGATTTGGTTCTCCAAGATGTAGTTGTACGATCGCAATTTCGTGTCTACATAGAACCATTGATTTAATTTAAGTTAAGAAGTTTGTTTTAAAACATAAATTCACAGTTTTATTGTCACATCCTACAAGTCTACTTCCTTCGAATTTAGAAAAAAAAAACGTATGTTATAAGAATATATATATATTATATATATAGATCGACATAGAGGGAGAGAGAAAGAGGAGGTGAAATCTTCTGGCCATCTTGCCCTTTGTCCTATCATGGCCATCTTTTTTTTTCAAATCTGTGCCCAAGATTTTATATATATATATATATATATATATATATATGCATGGGAATATTGCAGTTACCTCGGGTGGCTGATGACCCTTCAGAAGTGTAGTTATTCATAATCATATTTTGAAAGGACATTCTAAAGTGTGTAGTACTCAACAATGAAATTACATTTATTTAATTTCTTGTTGCTAATTTTATAAAAAATAAAAAATAAACTCATGATTGGGCATCAGAAGTTTAGCTGCCTACCACTTAGTTTGGAATGTGGTGAGCCCATGTGCCCTAGGCGAGATCCATAATTACGGCTAAATAAATCTGAAAAAAATCCCCCAACCCTAATCTTCAATGTCACCTTAATTTCCAATCTATCAGGCTAAGGTCAGCGAGATGTTTTGCATTTTGTGCCAAGATACACACCTTGAGTAATGAACTCTTGACCTGCTATAATTTGAAGGTCTTGAGTTTGATCCCGCCTGGTCCACAAGGCCCGTGTTTGCTCAACATGCGCTATTTGACCCACCAGGTTGGGACTACTAGTCTGTCATTGTTAAAGAGCAAAACATGAATAAACATGTTGATTGACAGTAGGTTATTACAACAAAGGATAATGAGATTAGATAACAGGTGCAGTATCAACCCAATTACAATTGGCATTTAAAAGAAAGCGTCTGTGGACTTGGGATGGTGGCTCATGGGGGGGCCACCCTCAGTCATCGGATCTTATAACGGATCCAAGATGCAATTAGTTAGGAAGCTCTATTTAAATGAACGGATAGTTCATTTGGAGCGGGTGAAGAATGTAACTAATTGAAAACTTTAAATTTATTTTGCTTTCATTTGTACATGTTTCCTTCTTTTAAATTCAATTTGTGCTCTTGTTCTTCACTAAACTTGTAGTTTTCGTCAGGGAATAGAGCTTATACTTTAATTACTGCTTCGGAGAGAGAGAGAGGTCCTTTGTCTTGTCAAAAAAATTTCAGTTTGTTTACCGTTCCAACATTCAGCGGCTCAAGATTTGATCTTTTTGTTTATTTTCAGTTCTGAAATGTCTAAGGTGGTAGCTTAATGGTTCAGTTTTATTCTTTTCCTTGTTTTCTTTTCAATGAAAAACCTGATTAACACTACAGAAAAAAAAAACAATAGTTTTACCATGGGAGGAATGCATCAAATAATAGTGTTACCATGGGAGTAATGCATCAGTAAAAATTGCAATGCCGTGTTGTAGCCACAATTTGATGAGTACAAGAATCCGAAGGTTAAACTTTACCTTTTGTACTCTTCACCTTTTAAAAGCAATTGACAATGGCATCATCAGTTATGGTAACAATTCCAAATACATCATCTTTGAAGTAGAAAATCAATTTGTCTATGTTCCGATAACCTTTCTTAAACTTTGAGAGGTAGGCAATCTGTTCCTACATTTCATGGGTGAACGATGTCCACCAAGGGCTTCAGCTTGGGTGAACAAGAAAGCCACAAGCACCTCAGTTTCTCAACTTTGCCATGGCCTCCCAAACTACAAAAAGGAACAACGTATCCTGGTGTGTCTCTACTGAGCGGGAAAATATTAACTAATATCAAACTAGAGGTGGAACCAGGAATGTTTTGTTGCAAGAGCCAAACTATGGTTTCAAAATCTTAACAATTTTCAAAATTTTCACTTGTGTTAAACTAACATTTTGGAAATATACATATAAATTTTTGAATTTTTTGAATCAAAGAGTGGGGGTTGGGGGTGGGGGTGGGCTGGGGTGAGGGTCCGCCCCAGCACCAAGCCCATTTCCTTTCATCAAGCATGAGAACACTCATCCTAGAATCTTCATAACATTCCATCACACATAGAGGCGGAGGGAAGGAGGAGCTGGCAGGGCCTTGGCCCCCCTCAGATTTTAAAACTTTAAAAATTTATATGAAAATCTAAAAAATTTTAGTTTAATATATAAAAAATTTGAAAATTTCTATTTTGGCCTCTGTTAAAATTTTGAAACTATAGTTTGGCCCCTGCGACAAAAAATTCCTGGTTCCACCCCGATCACACATGCCTCATAACTAGAATGGGGACAACGGTTCCCATTCCAGCGATTCCTTGAAAAAATTTCTGGAAACAAGTTACCAGTTAAAGGTTTTCAGAGGATCAAACTATACATAAAAGACAAATCTAAATGGGTAAAATTATTCAATGGTACATGCTTTTAATCAACTATGCCCTTTTAAGTACTCACTGCACGTGGTCTGTATGTAACTTTATCGACCATGTCTTTCTCGTCTCTCATTTGTCTTGTCCTTATTTCTTTGTTGCCGTTTAAGATACAAGCAGGGGTAGAGTCAGGAGTTTTTCATTAGGAGCGGAATTATAGTTTCAAAATTTTTAACAACAGCAAAAATAATTTTTTTTAATTTTTATATCAGAAATTTTTGTAAAAATTTACATGTAAATTTTTTTTGAGGTCTAAATACCAGCGATTGGAGATCATAAAATCGGGCAAGACGAGTTCAGCTTGGACTTGTTGGAAAATCAGTGATCCTCTGCCTCGAGCTTCGAACAAGTGAACACGGGGAAGACCCTCAGGATTTGAGGTCCATAGATTTAGTATGGGACCTTTCTCACCAATCTTAATTAGATCATGTTTTTTGCTAATGTAAGAAGTTTGATCTTAATTATGCATATATTAGTTTGATTTAAGATCCTTAGTTTTGAGATTTTGCTTTGTTTTGTTTCATAAAAAGTTGGTCTATACTCATAAGAGGCTGCTTACATCTTGCTTACTGTTTCATTGTTCCTCAGTTTATGCAGAGCAATTCAACCTGGTGGAGTAACAAACTTTTCATTGCTCCTTTTCTATGCAAAGAACCAATTTCTTCTCTCTTACCTTCAGTAGGAACTAAAGGAGAGCACAGAGTTGGTAAACTCGTGGCTCAGATTCGGATCGGTTGAAGACTGGGTTATGGGGTCAGAGAGTGGACTCGGCAACTTGGTTGGGTTATATCATAAATTTTTATTGTGCATGTTTTCAATAATTAATACATGAAAGAGGTGAGTCTGTTGAGACTTCATATTTGATTTTATCATCAAATAAAAATAAATGACATGTAATATGAGTATGTGTGTATATTTAGTAAAGTATACTACATTTCACAATTCAAAAAATACAAACTTCAGTATTAACCAATGCACAATAAAATAGATAACGTACTTAGTTGACAATCCCAGCTAACTCGGCGGGCTTTGACTCGCAATAAAGGGACGATCCAAGCTGACTTGGGCAAGTACTCTTTGCAATACTCCATTCAGATCTCTCAAGTCGTCAGAGCTGCCATTTGATCTTCCTACGGACCTATACTCCATGTTCTATTCCCTGGACATTTTCTCTTCCCCTTTTGTAAACACCTCAAATTTTTCCAAAATTTTTGAAGATCCAAAACCCAAGTTCAGATCCAAATCGAGCATTTCAGATCCAAAATTCGAATCGCATTTGAAACGACAAAATTTGAGCATCGCGCTTGCATGGGTGAAAATGTGTTTTTAAATGCAAGCTGCACGCTTGAGTGAGGCGACAATCAACTAAACCAAAATTGGATTTGGAGCAAGTTTGGAATCGCTCAAAATGGATTGGACCATGCATTTGTAACAAAAAAAAAACCATTTTACTAATTTTATTTTATGAACAACAATTATTTATTTTACTATTTTATTAAATTTAAATTTAAAAAAAAATTGCAACCTCGTGCTTTGGCAACCGTGCGATCGCACGGACGCGCGATCGAACCCCTTTCCCCTCTCATTTTGACAAAAAAACCACTCTTTATGGGGCATTTTTGACCATTTTTAGTGGGCATTAGCCCTGCCCACATCAGAAAATGTTTTCTTGCAGGCCTAATGGCCAATCCCACCTATTTCAATCCTATTTCTTTTACAAAAAAATTGAAAATAAGTCAAAATTAGTTGAAATTCCTATGAAAATGTTATAAAATTTTAAAAAAAATTGAATTTTGGGTTTTGGCTCCAAAATCCTCTATAAATACCCCCCACATCCCCCCTCTTGTGCAAGAGTTAGCCCTTGGAATAACTCTAGTGTATTCTCACTTAAAGACTTAGAGTTTTTCACTTAGCTCTCTCTCCCTCTTCCTCTTTCCATCCTCTTTTCATTTCTCTTCTTTCTCTCCAACTTGGAGCAAGCTACAACTCTCCTGGAGACATCATCTTCATTATTTTGGAGATTATTTCATGGTAAGTCCAAGATAATTTCAAGTATGGTTGTTCATTTTCTTAAGTTATTTCTCATTAGAGGTATGTAATCATCATCCCTCTCATTTCTCTCTTATTTTCTTTCTTCTCATCTTCATCTATGCATGACCAAAAGAGATAGCACTCAGCTTCTTTTTAGAGACAAGAGGCTATGCTCAAGTGCACCAAGAGTATGGAAAGATAAGATGATCTTTCATTTCATGATTGAATCATGTTTTCTCTTTTATTGAATATAGCATTGTTTTTTTTTCTTCATTTTCTTCTCATCTTCATCTCATGACAAAAAGAAATATCACTCAACCTCTTTTTAGAGAAAAGATGCTATGCTCAAGTGCAACAGGATCATAGAAAGATGAGATGATCTTTCATTTCATGATTGGATCATGTCTTCTCTTTTATTGAATGTAGCATTGTGTTTCTTTCTTCCTTTTCTTCTCATCTTCATCTCTCCATAGCCAAAGGAGATAACACTCAATCTCTTCTTAGAGATAAGAGGCTATGCTCAAGTGTACCGGGGGCATGAAAAGATGAGATGATCTTTCATTTTATAGTTACATTATGCCCTCTCTCCTAGTTGAATCTTTCTCTTTTCATCATCCTCTCTCTCTCTCTCTCTCTTTCCTTCCTTGAATATTGTCTATATATCATCCATGCATAGTTGCTTGGAATTCCCTTTTATATGTGAACATATGGTGGGAATGAGAGTGTGGTTAGCGGTTTTTTATTTTTATCTTCATATCAACTTTTGAGGTTGGGACTTGTCCAACCCGAGGAAAACCCTCACAAAAATATACATGTTAATGTGCATTTGTATGTCATTTTGTGCTAGTTTCCTTTCTAATCATCCAATTAGGTACCCTAATGAGTGCCTCATTATATTGCTTGATTTTCTTCCATACCCATCGGTGGAAGAAAAATATCCCTTGTGACAAACCAAATAATAACATTTTATATTTATATAAATCATATTTTCTAAAACATCTTTAAAAGAAACCTTCTAATGCGGCCTTAGCGACTTAGCTTAGACTCTTGTATGAGTCCAAGCTCTCCTCCGGCTCACATTAAACTTGAAGTTGGTAATTTTAAGTTATTCCTTGATTTCTAAACTTGTGAAGGCACGCATGTATATACATATTGTATATATCCATGTGCGCATAATGATCTCCCCATCTTTTTCTCTCTATGTTTTCATTTTCCATTTTACAAATTTTCATATGTGCATGAATGCGTATGCATATGTGCTCTATTTCCTCTCTTTCAAACATGTTATTCCTCTTTTCAAGACAAATATCTTCCCTTACAGAATTTCCTATACATGCCCATATATATGCATGTATATTTTTCTTTTCTTCTAATGCCTCTCTTTCTTTTCAAATCAATACATCTTTTTCTCTTAAGCTTTTATATATGTATATATGTGACGGTAATATACATGTCTTTCTCTATCTCTCTCTCTTTCTTTTCATCAGAGTGTTTTATCTCTTGTATTCTTTTTAACATTCTCCTCTCATGATTTTTTTTATTTACCGACTTCATTAAGACCACAAACCAAGTAATGACCCAATATTGGAATCATGCTTGATGGTCTACAATCCAATCTCCTTTCAAAAAAAAACTTTTCCTTCTTACATACGATAATTATAAAAACAAAAATCTTAGATGTATGTTGTGGTAGGAATGAATTTATATGAATGTTGTGGTAAGAATGTTTTACATTCTTCCAATCATATAGGATGAATGTATCCATGCCTTCACCTTCACTCAATATCACTTATGATCACAAACACCACTCCAAAGAACTTAAGAAAGATGAGATAAAGCTCTAACTGGGTGGTAACTGAATTAGAACAAAATCTCAAACCTACTTAAAGTCTTAAGAGAACAATAAAATGACTTCAAAATGATTTCTCAAACTTTCCAAAGGATATTTTCCAATTTTAGTGTTCCCCAAAATATTTCACATTCTCAAGCAACTCTTCAAGAGTCTAAAGGAAGGAAAAGAAGAAGAAAAGAATTGAACTAGAATGAAGGAAAAGCCTTACAAGAAGGACGAGGCAGTGCTCCAAACCTTTAAACAATACAAGTAAGAACACAAAAGGAAGAGTAGAACCCTTGGGAACTCCAAGGTGGTTTACATCTTCGACATAAGCCTCTTATATAGAGGCTGGGACTCATACTGCGTGCCGAGAAGAAGCGTGAGATGATAAGGTAGTACAATTATTGAGGACGCGTGGGGTGTGTGCCGACGCTTCGCGACAAAAGGAACCGTGTTGCATAAAGCAAGACGCGTTAGTACAATTATTGGGAATATGTGGCACAGACGCCGATGCATCCCGACAAAAGATACTGTGCTGGAAAGTAATAATTGAGAACGCGTGGCACAGGTGCCGACGCTTCTCGACAAAAGACATTTATTGCAGGTGAGACGTCATTGCGTGCGTCAGCAGCCTTAGTTCTTGATCCCTTTGATTGATGTTACGGTGCCGATAATCCATCTGGTAAGGAATTTGTAGGTCTCCAAGGTGATTTTTGTGCTTTCCTTGATGTAGGTCCAGTAGTTATCAGCCGTTGCAATTTTGGTGCAGACTAGAAGCTTGATTTCCTGAAGATTTTTACGATTTCTTATATATGCTTCTATACGATTGCAAAGGGCAGCTTCCAGGCTATTCATGTCCCGCCCAAGTTCGTCGAACCTCTGAATTGAGATACTGAATCCATTGTCAACGTGGTACCCCCATAATTTTGCTACTTCTGGATGTCGGAGTCAAGCAATGTTTTTGTATCTGTTAATAGTCATAGCTCCTGGTTGCATGAAGTTAGGTCCTTCGAACTCTGGTTTTGAAATTTTCCTAGCTTGTGCCATCCTCTCACCTTAAAATAAGAGAAAGCGCGTTTGTAAAAACGTGTGAGTATAACTACGGAAAGAAACTTTAGATTCGTATTTTACGAATCTTATTGAGTATTCCCTTAACGAGGGAGATTATATTTTCGATCTCCATCATGTGGGGCCAGGTTGGTTAATGGATGTAGCACCAATAGGTTCTTGTATTGGCAGATCGAAAGGCCGCAGTCCACCGTTGTTCCTGTATTGTTTGGAGTCGTTCGAGATTTAACAGGACACGGTTGAGGATTTCATCCTCTATGCTAGAGAGTTCCTCCAGAAGTTCATCCCTTCGTTGGTTTGGCAGTTGCCAATCTGAACTGTGGTTCTCGGGGTATCGCTCTATAACTGGGTCACTTGGTGGCACAGGTTGTGCAGCTTTTGTTGTTGGGATCGGGGCCCTGGGTGGTCCTTCCATTCCTGTAGACAATGTTCAAAGACTGTTACCACTTGCTGCTGTGGTTCAAGAATACTAACTGATCCAGTTAAGAGGGTGATGACACGAGACAACGAGTCGGCCAAGACGTTGTCCTTTCCGTCGATGTGTTCAAATGACACATCAATGCCTAGCCCTGTGATGAAGTCCACAAAGGCTATCCACCTGACTCTGGAGGGCTTATTGATGTTTGATTTGTTAAAGAAGCTGATGATGGCTTGGCAGTCCGTGTGGATAAGTAGCTCCTTTTGCTCCAGATAGTAAATTTTTAAAGACTCGAGGCTATTCATCAAAACAAATATTTCCGCATCGATGGTGGATTTTGGCGGATTGAATTTGCCACTTGTATATGCACATGGTTTCTCCATGCTCCTCGGGTCGTATTTCTAAGGCCTCCACTTGCATATCCTGCCCCATCCGCCCATGCATCCATCTGTTTCTAAGATGATGAAGCATTTTGCTGGAGGTGTTGACAGGGGTGGTAGGTTCTGAACCTGTTCTTTGATTTTTCTTACCAATAGCCAATCCTACTGGTTCAGCCTCTTCTCTCTTGTAGGACTTGTTTTGTCGTACAGGGGTGCCAGTAATCTGCCTAGGTTAGGGATAAAACTCCTGGCGTAATTCAGTATCCCTAGCCATGATCGTAGTCTTGATTTTGTTGTGAGGTCTGATTCTTGCCTTTCTACGATCTTCTTGATGATATTGGGCTGTAGGTGTATCTCTCCGTTGCCGGTAATAGCTCCGAGGAATTCAATTTGTTTTTGTCCAATAGTCATCTTTGTGGGGCTTAAGATTAGCTCATTTGCTCTGCGTCTTTCCACTAGTATGCGCAGGTGCTTGGCATGCGCATCTTCTGAGTCAAAAAACACTAGGATGTCGTCGATGTAGACGGCGATAAAGTCTTCTGTCCCTTTGAAGCAGGTATCCATTTTCCACTGAAAGATTGCAGGGGCGTTCTTTAGGCCGAATGGCATTACCAGCCACTCGAAGAGTCCTTGAGATACCCAGAACGCTGTAAGGGGTACCGACTCGGGGTCCATCATGACTTGATGGAATCCACTCTTGAGGTCGAATTTAGAGTAGATCTTACTACCTGATACCTTTTTGATGATTGTATTTATACCAGGTAGTGAATACTGGTCTTTTTCGGTGTTGTCATTGAGACGTTTGTAATTAAAGACCATTCTCTCCTTCCCCTTCTTTACTTCGCCAGTTTTGGGGTCCTACGTTGTTCCAGAATGAACAATGATAGCCGTTGTTCGGTGCTGGCTCTTTGAGGGCCTGATCACTTTGAGCTTGAGTAATGCAGTGATGTGCTTCTCAAATGACACCTTCATCTGAGGCGTTACGTGCTTCAGTGGCCTATCGTCAATGATAAACTCTAGATTTTTCAAAATGATCTTGCATAGGACTTTGTTCTTTTCCTTCCTTTACTATCAACTTTAGCCTTCTGTTCCCGATCCCGTACAACAACCCGCGTTCCGATTTGGTATCAGAGCTTGACATTTACAAGTAAGTGAAGATTTCCGTTTTTCTGTTAACCTCTTTCATTAAGGTGTTTTTGGTTTTGTGTCCCGTGAGCCAACAATCTTTGTTAAAGACACAGGTCCAAGAGGCAGTAGGTAACCCCTCGCACCCGACCATAGGTTGCACACAGATGTTGGAAAACTAAACCCAAAATCCTAAACCCTTGTTGTCAAGATAGGAGAAATCCAGAAAATCCTCTCTGCTCTTGCAGATGTCCAAGCAAAACTTTTATCTCTCGAAAACCATCTTATCAAACTAGAAACTCAGGTTAGTCACCTCTCCAACCTAGTTACCCAAGCAAAACCCGTAACCACCACCATACCATCTAAAACCTCTATCCAAAGTCTAATTTTAGGTCACCTCGAGTCCCTAGAAGGAAGAACCCAAACCATCGAGACCAAGAACACCCAAGTTCAGAAGCGACTCTCATGAACGACAAGCTCGCGATCAAACGGGCCCTGTCCATCACCAATGCCATCGAAGCCCCCGCGGTTGCCTACGTCAAGCCTTCTGAAAACTCATCTGTCGGAGCTGCAACATCTACTTTAATCAAGCAGAATAACACATTGATCCAGCTGGTTACTCAAGTAATTGATAACCAGATCCAGTTAGCAGCCAAGCTTGTGGATCTTTCTGCCCAAATCAAGACCGCAACTGCCAAAGAAGATACTCTATCAGATTCCCTAATAGATGAACTCGGAAGGAAATTCAAAGAAGACCTTTCCATCAGCAAAACAGTCGATAAGAAAGGAAAACTGCACGTTGTCACAGATCCATACTCTATCCTCAAGGACAAGAAAAAGAAAATCAAAGATGGATCGACGACCGTCAGTTAGCTCGACCCAAACTCAAGGCATCGACTTCACAGCCAGAGTTTGAGGATCAAATCTGAGACTATCGAAGCAGTCAACAAAGACGCCATAACTTCCAGAGAAGGGTGAATTCTGTGATCCGACGTAACTACAGGGAGGTTCTGGAGGAGCAATTACAACCAGAACAACAACTTCAAAGATCCCTGAGCGAGCGAGCAAATATGGTACCGGTAGAGGTACTATATGCCTCGAGGAGCAACACAAGTCACCATCGGGTCTACCAACACCTATCAGAAGAGGCCATTTCATGCCTCGATGAACAGCAGGTAGACCGATCTTTTATCCAACCGGAGAGCTATCAGGCTCTAAATAGAAGTGGCTTCCAATTCATCCACATCAGACTTGCACAAGTCCGACTCCAGATCCTGCATAGAAGAGACGAAGGCACACAAGCCTTGGTCATCTTCCGCGATAACCGGTGGCAAAACGACCAAGCAAACTTTGCCACCATGGAGGTAGATCTATCACATGGGAATCAAATCATATTCATCGTCCCAGATACAATCATGACCCTAGGTGATTTCTACCGCCATCTCCAAATTTCCATTCAGACCAGAGGATACACCAACTGGAGGAATGGAGAAGCAAACTTAAGCCTCACATGAGGATTAATCGAAAGATTATCTAATGCACCAAACATGGCCTTTACTTAAGAGAACACTAAAATGACTTCAAAATGATTTCTCAAACTTTCCAAAGGATATTTTCCAATTTTAGTGTTCCCCAAAATATTTCACATTCTCAAGCAACTCTTCAAGAGTCTTTTTAAAAGTTTGAAACACCAAACTTTCAATATTTTTCTATACCGCATATAGAATAAAAAAGATGTTTAAGTTAAAATAAAATGCACCAATGATAAACATAGCCCTTGGGTTGATTACCCCCGGTAAAGGCGCTGGGAATGGTTGATCCTCGTACCGACGGACGAGTCCCTTTCTTTCTTATTTCAAAACAAAACCTCATTTTTCTGGAGCACTCCAAAACCAATGAAAATTTTGGGATGCAAACACCTTTCTTCTCTTTTCCCAATTTTTCTAGTTTCCCGAATCATTTAGTCAGAGGCGTTAGAAAATTGACACATAAAGATGATGCTCCACCTTGATGTGGAACTCAGGAAAGCACACAGCTGAAAGTTGATAGAAAAAAACCAAAAAGGTGAAAAAAAAAACTCACAAAAAGATGAAGAAGGAGCTAGGAATTTGCCTGGCCTTGTTAGGGTCCTTCCCTTTCCCTTTCTTAGCAGCTCTCTTCCCAGCTCTGTCGCTCCCAAAGACCTTCATCTTTGTTCCCATCCTGAAATCACAAGTTACTCCATATGATCTCCCAAAAACCTCAAAAAAAAACCATAGGAAAACAAAATCTGATTTCCTTGTGGTGGGCAATGGTGGGCAATGGTGCTACCTTGTGTCGAGCTCCAGACAAGGAAGAGAGTTATGGATTTTTTTCATTTTTTTGGCTTCCCTCCTTTATTGCCTTCTCCAATCATCTTGAGACTCTTCATTTCTTTGCGGTCTTCTTCGTTGATTTGATCCTTGTGTGAAATTTTTGGAATAATTTTTTTTATTTCTTTCATAAATTTCCACTTCTGTATTTCTTCACTCCTATCAATGGCTTTTGTGATTGCAATCGGATTTGGTGTTCTTTTCCCTTGTTGCAATCGATTTTTTTCTCCGACCTGCTGAGTTTATGTTGATTGATTATTAAAATTGGATGAAACCAAAGCGGATTGAGCCGATGGGTGAAAGCAGCTACGCTCTTCCTTCGTTCTTTCCAATCCCAATGTATAAAAACAAATTCAAAATTAGCATACAAATTCATGAGATCGCGATGCATAAAAGCTTGATGAGTAAAAAAAAACCATAATTTTACTTCTTAAAAATATGTTTAAAAATGTGACCTTTTTAAACAACAAAAATTTGGTCCAACACGCCTATGAGCTGATTGTTCGCACCCCACTTATCACGGCGTGGGCTGGGAAGTTTGCAAGTGAAGCAGGAAAAATCAAGTTTTTCTTGAAAATAGATTTCAAGAGAAAGGGAACCTCCCTTGCCACCATTAATGGGGGTAATCGATACGAGATCTGAATTTTCTCAAGGTTGACAAGTTTTTTGTTTTTCTGCACCATGTGTGAGGATTGGAATTCAGATTTTTAAAGTTCATTTCAAGCAAAGACTTGGATTTGATTGAAAATATTTCTGTACTTCAAAAGTTTGAAGATTGGGAGTTCATCCTTGAAAAGTAATTTTTTAATTAGTCATTGATTTTTAGCAATTGAGCCTTGAGTTGGTCCCAAAAATTGCAATTTAGAAATGGAAATTGAGAATCAGAATATTGGATTTTGAATCAAATTGGGGATTGGGTAAATTTGAAGCTTTGTTCTTGAAACTAGGATCTTGGAATTGAAAATTGAAAGTTTGACCTAGACTTTAGAATTTCAAAGACAGTTTGGAATTTTAGGGTTTGAAATGTGACTTGAAAATTCTTGGAAGCCTTGGACCCCGAATTCTGTTTGGAAGTGAAAATTGAATTTGGAAAAATTGGATTGAATAGTTCAAGTCTAGCTGAAATTTTTGAGAATCGGATCTTTGAGATTGAAATTTTGGGTTCAGAAGGGTTGGAACTCGACCAATTCAAAATTTTTGAAAACATCTTTGGTTTTAAGATTTTGATATTTGGATCTAGTTTTGGTATTTTGAGAGATTTGATTTGATTAGGTTGGTTTTGATCTTGAAATGAGATTAGAAAATTGGAAATTGAGAGAACAAGTCTAGTTTTAGAAGAATTTTCCTGATTGGAAAAATTGGAATTTCGATTTTTTTTTAATTTTATTCAAGATTATGAAAATTTGTTTCAGTAGATTTTTGGATTTGAAAATCGGTTTGATTTTGAGAAATATCCAATGGAATAATTTTGAAAGTTCAGGTTTTATGTCCATGTTGAAAATTTTGTGCTTCTGCGTCAAAATAAGCAAGGTGGTCAAGTTTTTGTCATAATATGACTTAATCATGGTAGCAACTCCAACTTGATTCACCAAGATTTTAGTGAATATTAGGGGGTGCATTCATGAAGTGAGTCCATGTATGTATAAAATAAACTATATGATATTCATGCTTGACTTTATTTCTCTCCATGCATAATTAAATTTGATCTCACATACACATAGGTCCATCATGGAGGTGGAAAATATAAGATGTTCACCAATCCCATCCTTGATGTGGAGGAGGTGTTTGGAGGTGTTGTCTCTGAGCTTAGGTTTTGAAATTTTAGTTTTCGAAATAGGATTTCAAAATTCATTTGATAGGCTGATTTCAGCTCATTTTTTACTAGATCCTGGGCAAAAGGAATTCACTTGTTTGAAAATTTGGATGAATTGAGCTTTGACAAATTTTCTCTTTGGGTAGCAATATCAATTTTGTGAAATCCTCTAGGATGAAACATTTTGAAAAATTTATTCTTGAATTTTGATTTTGGAAATAGCTTGACTATATTGATTTTGGAAAATGGCATGATTTTGGGAGATGGTTGGATTTTTTGAAATAGGTATTGCCGAATGGGTTTTGTAGAAAATTGAATTTCTTTTTTGGTTTTGGACTTGATCAAAGTCTTTGTTAATTGCTGATTTTCAAAATCATGGTAATTTCTGAAAATTTCACCAACACACTAGACAGAAGTGTCGGTGTAAGGTATCATTGGCATGACCTAAACATAGGTAAACATTGACTATTATCAACGTCCTCTCACATCGGAAATAATCTATTATTTCGAACATGTTAGTGGCCTGCGATAAGAACTCTACTGACAACAGGACAGTCCATTGGTAAAATATGATTTTTCATCCATTTAAATAATTTGGTGGACACTTGATGAGTGGCTAAAAAGGCTGGGGACGAGCAACATTCAAATATCTAAATAAAATAGTCAAATAATCAAAATAATATTCTACGAATAAGTGTACTTGAATTAGAGTGGTCCAAATTTGATGCGAAAATCCGGCCACAAAGCGCTGGAATCCGGTGATAACAAAAATTAGGGTAAAATGGGGGTTTTGTAATTGTGTAGACATTTTATATAAATTACTAAATCAAGTTGAACGTACTACTAAGGTGAACAAACATTGTTCCAAAATTTCACGTTGAAACCTCATTCCTAGCTTGCCGCAACAACCATGGAAAGCCTCCATGATCCACCTTGGCTAAAGTTTAAACAAGGGCACTTGCAAAGTGATCTAGGGACAGTCATCATCTCTTGGCTATGAGGGAACCCTCTACAAGCAGATGACAAGCTCAGCAGTCTGCTCTCACCTATGCAGGGGCAGAGCCAAGGGGGGCCCACAAGGGCGTTGGCCCCTCTTAAAAAAAAAAAAATTAAATTTACAAGTAAATTTTAGAAATTTTCACTTGTCTTATATAAAAATTTTGAAAAATTATATTTCGGCGCGTGTCAAAATTTAAAAACTTTAATTTGGTCCCCCTCATAAAAAAATTTCTAGCTCCACCCCAGTACTTGGTAGCTTCAACCACCACCAGGAAGGCATACGAGATTGAAGTAATGGTCAAATCCCTGTCTGAGCATCCTTCATGCTTCTTCGCACCTCCCTGTAGCCAAGCAATCATTACTTACCGACTGGCATGATATTTGCAGGCCTTCTTCCATGGATTATGCAAGAAGACGTGCATCGTTAGATCCTAGAGAGCACGATACTTGGGACTTGGATGGTGAGAGGCCCACTCATTGGTCCTTGCGAACTAGTCCCATTTTAAAGGGAGTGGGTTGATGTCGTCCCCACTTAACTTGCATCTGTCACTCTACCCTTGAACCGGCTCCTACATGCCACACTTGACAAGAGCCATCATACATGTTCATGGAGGCTATCTCATGGTCCAGACCTTAGTATGGGTCCACGCGCTTCTCAACACTTGCCTGCATCCACTTATTGTAGCATGTCTGTCTGCCTCAGGAAGAAGTTAACCCAGCAACTCTAGCAGTCAAGAGTGAACCGGCCATGCCAGCCCAGTGCCCAACTCTAGCAACAAGGCTTGGAGTGAAAGTTGCAAGCTATGCTTTAAAGGAGAGGAGGATATTTTGGTAACTTATTAAAAAAAATGTCTTTTATAGTCTTTTTACTTTTTTCTATTTGCAATTTTGTCTTTATAAAAAGTTCGCTTAATGTATCTGTACCGATTCAAGCCAAAAGACAATGCTTTCTATTTGACCCAAACAGGACTGCATTTATGATTTATACATGGTACCTGCTGGTTTGGGACGATATTCACATAATTGGTATTTGTTTTCAATTACAAAAAATCAAATGAGAGAGACGGTCATCATTTTGAGTAAGTTAAAACAGCTAGACAAGACTCTGTTTATTTATTTATGCATAAATGGTATGCCAGTTCAGTTCAACAACACTTCAGTTTGCCGAACCCAAATCAAACAAGAGGGAGAGGGAGAGAGAGGAAGAAGAGGCAACGAAATGGAAACACACATATTTGACCAAAATAATTAATCTATGAATAATCTTTTCCCAAGATGGTCCATTAACTCCTGTGGCAGATCGAGTGCAGGACAGTTGCAAATGTCCAACCGTTGAAGTTTCGAGAGGCAGGCGACCTGTTGCTGTGCATCGGTGGGACACATTGCTTCATTTTGTAATGTCATTCACGTCCACCAGAGACTTCAGACTAGGGAAGTTAGAAAGCATCAGCTTTCTTAGTTTCGGGAGGCATTGCCAGTGGCCTCCCAAGCTGATGTCCTCAGAGAAACATTCTAGGATCAATTCCTCCAGTTGAGAGAGACCCCACACCGACTGAGGGACCCTTCCCCATTTGACCTCCTCATCAACATTATTGTCTCTCAAATACAGACATGTAAGGGAGGGTAGAAATGTTGGTACTTGTGATGGCAATGGCGATGGCAGTAGTACAGCTGATTCTGAATCCAACCCCAACTCAATGAGGTTAGGTAGTTGCTGAAGCAATTTCCATCCCAATCTTGCACTTGGGCAATTCCACACTGACAGCCTTTGGAGCAGACTCGCTTGACCCTCATACCCCGCCAGCTCCAATAGAGCGTAAATCCAGCCTTCTGTCTGCATCTTTGGACATTTGTAAAAGTGCGCCTCTCTTAAGCATGGCATATAAGTAAATGTTGATTCCCAGTTGGGAAAATTATTCACGCTCAGTTTCTCAAGTGAAGGAAGGCGAGGAGGGAGCTGCTTTAGAGCGTTTAGGTCAGACAACCAGAACCTCTTTAAAGCTGGCATGCGATCATCAGCTACTTGCTCTACCCTCCCACATCTCTTCACCTCCAACGACTCCAATGCAGGCATGTTAGCGAGAGTCTTCAGCTTTTCACATCTGCACACATCCAATGACTCCAATGCAGGCAAGTCACCAATCGTGTTGAGCCCATGACACTCCCAAATATCCAAGGACTTCAGCAAAGGCATGCTCTGTAATTCACACAATGTTGGGCAGTCGATTTTGATTCTCCAGTCTATAAGAGTTTTTAACCTTTTTTTATCTAGGGCATGATTTTGGATCTGTAGGTTGGAATTAGATTTGGTTCTGGACCTGAGGTTCCAGTTTGGATCTGAACCTTTGAATTTGGATCTGAATTTGGCACTAAGGCTTAGTTTTAGATCTAGAGCTCAGTTTTAGATCCAGATTGGGATCCAGGGATCTATTTTTTTATCTAAAGTTGGGATTTGGATCCAAATCTGGATCTAAGGCTTGGCTTTTGGATCTTGACTTGGGAGTTTAGATTGGGTTTAGATCTAGATTTGACATGGATTATCAGCCTAGATTGAGGTAGGGCCTGGGTTGAAAGTTTACATTTAAATTCAGATGAGTTCCAAAATATAGTCGGTAACCAAATTAGAGGGTAATTGGATCAGAACTGTGATAAATTGAAGTATTTGGGACCCAAAATTGTTGAAAATAATTGTGAAAATGCTAGATATATATTAACCTTCAAAATTTGGGGGTAATTACAAGGTTCAGCAAATTTATTAGGATCCAGTAGAATCTCATTGGGGATCTATCAAGAGAATATTAAGATTCTTAATAGCTACTGTTCATTATGGTCTAATCTTCAAATTTCAAACCACCCAAGAAAAGAAGTTCATATGTATAGTGATGCGGATGGGGCGGAATGCCCAAATGTTCGATCGATGGTCAACATTTATGCAGCCTTCTTGGGACTGAATTTTGTTGTAGGAAGTTCAAAGAAACAGCAAGTTGTTTCTCAGTCTAGCATAGAGGCTGATCGAACGTCATGCAGTGGCCAACATAGCAGATGATGCAACGTGGTAGACAGTTTTCTAGTTGAACTTGGAATAAGAACAAAAAAGTCTGCCATCCATATGGTGTGACAATGTGAGTGCAAAATATTTTCCAACTTTTTCATAAGCTCTCATGACTATCATGTTACTCGAAGCAAGCTTAACATAGGAGCATCCTTATCGGCCCAGCACCTAAGGGTTTGGTACCTGTTTCTTGGACAGAAAGAAAGTTGTGTGCACCTAGGGCACGTCACGCACTAAAGGATGGAAGGACAATTTGGTCATTTGTTTAAAAGAAACGTCCTTTACAATCTTTTTATGTTTGTCTGTATAAAAAGTTTTTTTCCTGTGTGAACTAAGTGTATTTTAGTCATTAACCATAGTTGCGCACGGAAATTTATGCACCAGTATGGCGCATATAATCAGGTTTGCTATTTGAGGCTTCCCTTCTCAGTTTATTGGACAACCCATGGCATGATGTAACTTCTTCAGTGACACACTGGACCTCAGTCTTGTCCCTTAGTTCTCTTTCAGCTGGTGGAAGAGGCAAAACCAGCTTCAATTCCTAACCACAATTATTGATGTTCGATGAGTTGAGCCAACTCTAGTTCACTCTTGACCTCTCTTAGTTAAACTCGGATCAAGCTCAACTCATCTAATAAACAAGTCGTGTTTGGGTTAAAGTTAAGTAAACGAGTAGAGTTCGAGCTTGGCAAGCTCAACTTACGTAAACTTGAGTAAGATCACTTGAGTAAGATCAATAAGATAACATGTAAAAGATTATTTAGAATATCATCACGACAATAAACAGCTACATCGGATTTCCTCCTTCCCAGAAAGTTCCAACTCTCAAATTCTAATTTCGCTGTTTCTACTTGTGTTCAAATTGATTTTTTTTTTAAATAATGGTCCGGCTAAGCTTCAGCCCAATCTTAGCCTGAGTTTAGCATCAGCAGTTTGAGTTCGAGCCAAATTCGAGCCAACAGATATAAGTATATCGTAACTTCTCTCTGCATATGCTTATATCTCATCTTGATCTTGTGTACCGTTTGGCAACAATAACAGTATGTAACTATTCCATATATTCTGTCCCAAATATTATGCACATTTATGTAAGATTATGTTACAACATTCCATGAATCTGCCCACCCTAAATATGAGGGTAGATACATACAACAATGATATACTGTTGTGCTTACCGGTTGACCCCTACTTCCTGCTTTGTTTCTAGAGTTGCAAGCATTTAAATGATATTTTCATTATTATTATTTTTTGGAGCTAGATTTGGTGGTTATATAAGTTTGTGTTATTTTTAGTCTTATGTGAAATAATTGCTTATTTGTGTGCTTTAACTTATGTATGCTGGATTCCTGTCATTCCAGTAACATAGTGATCGAAATACTAGAATCTGTAAGTGATGGTCACATCAACTGGATCAGTGATTTATTATCAGCTATAATATGTATGACCAATCACCAGGTTTGATTACTCGCATGAAGCAAGATACGAGCATCAGAAATGTATGTGGAGCATACTAAGTGCGTGACTGAATTTTTATACTCTTGTACAGGCCTGAATGTGACAAACAACATTTAGGAAGCACTTTGATAAAAGTGAGATCCATTTAATTGATCAAAACATCAATAGAATATGTTACGAAACATTGCCAAAGGAAGCTCATTAAATTCATGTTCTTTTGTTGCTATGACTTTCGATTGTTGATTTTTGGCTTTTGCCTTTAAATTATTGGGTAAATCATTAAGCTATGTTCATTTATTTATGACTTTCGATTGTTGATTTTTGGCTTTTGCCTTCATATTATTCGGTAAATCATTAAGCTATGTTAATGCATTGAGATATGGCACCCCTGACTATTAAAATTCGTCAACAACTTACAAGATATTATGTATCAAGCCAAAATTACTAGTAGTACTTTAGACGGACCAACAGTTACAATACACACCAGGGACGGATGCACGGCACCAGCAGGGGGCTTGGTCCCCTACCCCCAAATTTAAAAAAAAATCAAACATTGATATGTAATTTTCATAAATTTTAGTTTAACGTATATAAAAAATTTGAAAATTTCTATTTTGGTCTCTATTAAAATTTTGAAACTATAGTTCGGTTCTGACACACACATTCTAACATATAGAGCACTGATATGATTGTGGAAGTAATGTTGATCTTATTTTTCTTGTGGATTAAATATTTGAGTACTGGTCATGCTATGAGACACCAAAAAATGATTGTCAAATAATATGCTTTTTGGCTTTTTTAGTGTTACGTAGAAATTAAGCTTTCTTTTTGTGCAGTTTAACTGCTAACATGTATCTGTGCGTTTTGCTTTGTTTCTTTTTGTGTGCTTTTGAACGGTTGAGTCAATTTTTGGCAAACATCACCGTGAATATCAGCATTAATTGCAACTCTCCTGATCTTTCTACATTGTATAGATTGATTTTGCTGGGACCTAATCCCCAGCAAGCTGTTCATGCAAATAAATTCTGCTTTTGACTAGCAAGTAAACCAATCAAATGACAGCATTTCTTTCACTTCTGTTTTGAGAAATTTGGTGGTGATTCTGCTGTCGACTGCTGAATGTTTGTTTCTTGGTCCTGATCTTGCAGCAGCATGCAGCATTACGTGCCTCAAATTAATCCTGAAGTTCTTTCTTGAATTCAAAAGTTCCAGCGTAACCGAGAAACCATTTCTAAACGAGGTATATGCATAAGCAACTACATGGTTGAACTGTTAAATTTCCATAGAATAGATGCTTGATCCATGCAAATACTAACGGAATTCTGTTTTTATCTTAATTTTTAAATTTTGGAGATACATAAACGGTAGTCATGGATATTACCAGTTGCTTAATATATATATATTATATATATATATATGTATATATATATATGTATATATATATGTATATATATATATTATATATATATATATGTATATATATATTAAGAAACTGGTGATAGTCATGCCTGTCCGGTACTTGCATGAAGAGGAGTTGAAGGTTTACTGCTTTGGAAAGTGTTGGATTCACAGTTCTATGTCCAGCGGCATGGCCGTTTGCATGGAGCAGACTTTTTATTGTGTAACCGGTACCTTATTTCCCTTTGCCACTTTTCAACTCTATTCAATTTCAAACCAAAGTTGTCAATTGTTAACTTGTTTTTTATATATCCAAAATTAGGTTTCTACCATAAACACGAATATCGTTTTTCTTTTTAAACAGCGAGGTCTTTCTATCTTATAATACAGTGAGAATGAAAAATAAAATACAAAAAATACAAAAAAAATATATGGCAACTTTTTAAAAATTTTGAAAAAATTGAAAAAAATATGAAAAAGACAGGAAAACCATTTTTCCATTTTGGCATTTTTTCAAAAAAGATAATCGTTTTGCCGTTTTATTCAGTGGACTTAATTTTTGTGTTTTATAATTGTTTTTTCAAAAAAAAAAGATGCATTTTTATGATTATATTTACTACCTAATTTTGGTTGTCATCTCTCACAACCTATATGTAACTGGTCGTTGTCGTCAGTCATGAAATGTTTGCTACTGCTCGTTGCTTGATTAGTGTAATATGGTTGCTTCAAGTCTTCGCTAAATCAATTTGATCCAGCCCACCTGTTTAAAAAGAAAATGTTTTTAGTTAGTTTTTTATACAGTTTATTTATTTTTCAAAAAATATAATTTTTCATATTTTATGCTGATTCACAAAGAAGTCATTTAAATCACCGGATCGGCGGACAACATGGAAGTTGCTAGGCAACTTCATCCACTCGTTTCAAGAGTTGATTTTCACACGTCGTCATCTGACCATGATAGCCGCTGTATTGAGTGCCCATTTATTCAAAAATCGGATAGGAAATTAGTGGTTGATGAATGAGATTTTATATTTTATCACTCAACAACTTCATTTATATGATGAGGATATTAAATGCCTGACGTATAAATGGCTATCTTCTAAACGGATGAGGGGCCATGGGATTTTATCACTCAACAACTTCATTTATATTTCGCCTGTACTTAGGGTGGACAAAGGACATCCCTTGGATCGATCTATAAGTTCCCTTTTTAGTGATTGACACAATTAACTACTTACATAAGGCAGTCGTGTGCAAAATAATCCGAGCATCATCATCATATATAGAAGAAAAGCAATGTTCTATTGCATGCACGTCATCCCACAATCAGTTTGGTCATGCAATGGAACAAAACTCATTCTAATTATATACGCATGTCCTCCTTGGGGGTAGTTTGGCAGCATGGATATTTTTTGAGTGTCCCATGAATCTACCCCAACAATTGGAGCAGGTTTGTAAAACAATAGTTCTAGCGTTCAGATGAACCTGTCTCAATCTTTGGGGCAAATTCATGGGACACTAACAAAGTGTTTCTACCAGCAAATGATCCCTTAAGTTATAGTGCACACCAAGCTTTTATAGGCTCCTCAAGAATATAGTTATGTCTTTGATCTATTAGAAAACCTAGTGGCAACTGACCTTATCATGAAGCAATTCATATTTAACCCCATAAAAAAGTTTACACTGACATGTCACTACAACCAAAAAAAAAAATGTTATTAAGCACAATCAAAACCATGGCCAATACACCCAAAAATCGTGGTTAAAGATGTTTTCAGCCATGGTCTTCCTCATGGCTACTTAACTAAAGTAGTTGTGGTAATAACCCTAGCGGCAACTGACCTTTTGCCATGGTTTTGACTGTGGCTGTTGCATCTAAGTAAATAGGATATTAAATGCCTGATGAGTATTTTACTTAGATTGACTCATTGAAGCCTTTGGCATTCAAGACGCTGCGGAGTAGCTCACCGATAAATGCAGCTAACTCACTCAATATAAGTTGATTCTTTGGAGGTCTTCGTTGGGAAATTCTACTTAATCCTCTCATATTTGGATCCGAGATAAGCCTTAGGTCTGAACCTGACTTTTATATATGATTGCATCTTTGCATAAATAAAAAAAATTAAAAATCTAAATTTCCTTTCAGAAAAATGAATTGAAGAATATAAAAATTAATGTACAATAAAAGTTTTATAACTAGGAAGAAATATCGCATAAGGAAAGAATGACATCGAGTTTGACCACTGAATGGAAGCATTTAAGATACTGGAAATGCATGTCTCATCCATTTCGAGCCGATTCATCAACGATTAATTTCCTATCCTATTTTGAGTCAATGGACTCTCAACATGTACAGCTAGCTAGCCATCGTGGTCTGATTGCGATGTGGGAAAATCAGCTTTTGAATCGAGCGGATGATGTTACTAAGCAACTTCCATGTGCTGGTCGATCCCGTGATCTAAATGATTTGGTTGTGAATCAGCACAAAATATGAAAATTATATTCTTTTGAAAAATAAATAGACAACCTATAAATGATAACAAAAAACAATAATTTTTTTAAAAACGGATGGACTAGATCAAATTGATTTAGCATAGATTTGAACGAACCAGCCGATTCAAGCAATTTTTTGGAAAAAAAATGCCACACCAACGAAACGCTTTTTTCCAGTTTTTTTTTCCTTTTCTTCATTTAAGACTTTTTTTCATACCTTTTATTGCTAAATGCTCATTTCAAACTTCTAATTTTTTATTTTTTACTCAATTTTATTTTTTTAAATTGCCTACCATTCATCTTATTTTCCCCTAATTTTTAAGTTTTACCCAATTTTTTTAAGATTTACCATATTTTTCCTGTTTTCTTCATGCTAACCATATTATATGATAGAAAAGCCGC
>NW_022205184.1:0-32314 GCF_008831285.2 Nymphaea colorata
GCAAGATCATATCCATCTCCTCTTGACCTGTCATTTCCAAATTCTCTATGCATGTCTTCTTGCTGAAACTTACACCAACCAGTTTGCACATAACTCTCTCCAAACCCTTTCACTGATTTGACCAATTATATGTGTTATTTCTACCAATTTGTTCATATTAATAAATTGGAAAAACCACTTGCAAGATTGCTAACTTGGGATACTAAAGGCCCGTTTGGTAAGTAGAATAGTTTTAACTGTTATATGAATGTGCCATAAAATGCTTTCTAGGTTTCTATGAATCTACCCCCATTTTTGAAACATAATAATGAAACAATTAGCTTAAGGGGATTTTGTCTCATTGAAATGCCCCATCATTCATGTAGGTGAACAGTTGATGAAAGAATCCATTCCAACTCCATAATCACACACATGCCTAAGATCATATCCCAAAAAAAAACCTTAAGGGGCGTTTGGTTGGCAGGAAAAGCACTGTTCAACAGGAAAAAAAATTCAAATTTTTAAAACTTTTCCATTTCATCAAACATGGAAAAAAAATTTGGACCGTTGGAGATGATTCTGGAAATATATTTCCGGAAAAAATTCTCCAGCCAGAGGGGTGGAGAAAATTTCCAGAAATTTTTTGTGACCATTGGAGGAGGCAGGAAGAATGGATGGGGAGGAAGAAGAAGGGAAGAAGGGAAGGAGGGAGGAAGAAGAAGGGAAGGAGGGAAGAGGAAGAAGGGAAGGAAGGAGGAAGGGAGGAAAGAAGAAGGAAAGGAGGGAGGAGGAATAAGAAGGGAAGAACGGATGGGGAGGAAGAGAAGGGAAGAACGGACGGGAGAAGAAGGGAGGAAGAGAAGAACAGACGGGGAGAAGAAGGGAGGAAGGGAAGGAGGGAGGAGGAAGAAGGGAAGGAAGGAGGAGGAGGGAGGAAAGAAGAAGGGAAGGAGGGAGGAGGAAGAAGAAGGGAAGAACCGCCTCAACCGCGTGCTCGCAGACACGGAAAAAGCTAGGGCACATCACCAGGATGGTCGCAAGACTCGGCGACGCTGCCTGAGCGTTTTGGAAGTCGAGGACGCCTGAGCAGCCACCATTGCTGCTTGAAGTCAGAGAAAGAGGGCGTCGAGGGTTTCAGATTGTTTGGATCCCTCTTTCGAGAGGCATTCAGACGTCAGACTGTTTCAGACGGTCTGAATCCCTTTTCGAGAGGGACTCAAACCGTCTGAAACCCTCTCCGTCAGAAACCCTCAATGAGGGTTCTGGCCATAGCACGAGAGCGAGAGAGAGTCTCACCATTGACCACCTCCCTTCTCTTCCCTTCTTCCTCTTCCGTCCTTTTCTTCCCTTCTGCCTCCTTCCTCTCTCGCTCCCTTCTTCCTCCTCCCTCCTCCTCCTTCTCTTCTTCCTCCTTCTTCCTCACCATTCCCATCAAACAAAGAAATTTTTTTCTAGAAAAATAATTCCTCCATAACAAACACAAACTGGTTTTGGAAAAAACGGAAAAATTTTTCTGTTTCTTCAATTCCAGAAATTTTTTAGATTTTTTTCCAGAATTTTTTTTGGCCATCAAACGGCCCTAACGGACTTCTTTCCATCCTTTTATATGAAAATGTCCCAAAAACCACTCTAGCCTTTGACAACCGTAGGTAGTTTATTGTGATGTGATCTGAAAAGCTGACAACTCCTAGAATTTCAAATACCATTTTGTATTAAACATTTTCTTCCAGAAATGTACTATAGGATAAATTTGCAAAAACTGCATCTTTAGTTAGCATGCCTTACAAGTTGCAACTAATGTTAAGCATTTCCTCTTTCAGTAGACAGACTAGTCTAATTGAACTGCACTTGCTAGTCCACTCATATTCTAATACACTGTCTTCATTTCCAACATTACTGTGGCTCATCCTCATGGCTCCCTCACATTAACAAATCACACGATGCAGGAACTGTGTAATGTTTTCACAAAGCATAATATCCCTAGTCCAGATTATATATACTTCAAAATCACGATGAATAATAATATACAAATCTTGCTTATCAAAACAATAATGCACCAATTTTCTAATGCAATAGCCAACAAAGATGATCTATCCATTCACTGTTATATTATTTGTTGCTTGTTAATGAAGCATGAAAATTTTGAAATCAAGATGCCATCATCAATGCGCTCATAAGAGTCTTATCAATGATTTTGTTTTGCTTAATAAGATTGGCTTCAGCAGTGTTTTGTTTATCAATGTGCCTTCTAGATTAATGAAGACCATCTATATATTATTTTTACACTTTTCTTATTTTTATGCAATAATTCAATCATGTGACAACATTTTTTCTCATAGGTAGCATGTGAAATAGATAACCATGTTGATCTGTGTTCATCTTCATGGATTGGACCAAACCCAGAAGTTTACTTGTGATATTCAGTAGTTAGGTTTCATGACTGACTTGATTCAAGAAGATGACATTTTAGGTTTTGGCGAGTTGTGCTTGTGCAAACTGGTCATTCCCTTTTCTTTGCATAGAATTTATATTTATTTCTCCACAACTCCTTCCTTTTCTTTTCTTGCGACATGTGATATATCCTTCTTGGTTCTCTACCTGCAGATTTTTCCCACCAACAGGGTCCTTGTTTGAGGGTCTTTGAACCCTTCTATAACTATATGCAACTTCCTTTACTCCTTCTTGCACCTTAGACTAATCCTTTTCATTCCTGTAGAAGTTGTTTGGTAGCAGGGACAATTTGTGAGCCTCTTACAACTTATCTCAAAGCTTGAGGTAGATTATGAAACACTAGAACTATTGTCCATGACTATGCCCCAGTCTTTAGAGCAGGTTCAAGGGATACCCAGAACATTTGTTCTCCCAACGACCTCTTACTTATGAGGGAAGGACATTTCTTTGGTGCTCCCGAGAAGGACATGAATCTGAGAAGGGGATCCAGTGCCTCCCCCTCTGCAAATTCTAAAGGGGAAAGAAGGACTTAAGCTAGGAATAGGGTGCGTGTATACTGGATTATAATGCTGCCACTAGTTGTCCAAACATTGTCAGAGAAAGGATTTTCAAAGATAACTTCTCTTGTTTTTTAGCAGTAGGTTGAATGGGTACCTGCACATTTGTCTTCTTGGACTCCTCTGTCAGGTTATGAATACTTGACCCCAACAGCATAGTCTTGTGCTTCACACCAATACCAGTCATTTGAATGTTGGAGATCACCCCTCCAATGATCCCATTCTACCTACTTCTAGACATTTTTGTCTAATCCTTGTTTCCTCCTTTTTCGGGTATGTTTGCTAAATGGAACAATATGTAATTGTTCCATTGATATGGCTCAAAGATTATGAAAAGTTCATGAACATCTGAAAAAATGGACTACCAATCTACCTCAACTTTTGACAGTTACAAATTGTTCTTCCCCATCAACTTTTAACCTTGATTTGTGGGTCTTCTACACCAAATTCAATACTTGAGTTGTGAGGGGAGGGATCTATCTATAAACAACAATCAAATGCATCAAGGCTTCACATCTAGGAAGTGCCAAAAACTGGACACAGAGATAAATTTGTTGTTTCATAAAATCTTCCTCTTCCAATGCCAACTTGGCTTATGCAGTTGGTGTAGTTAGCAGATTCTTGTCAAATCCAAGCAATGAGCATTGGGCAGCAGTGAAGTGGATCCTAAGGTATCTTAAACATACTTACAATTACTGCTTATATTTTGGTGAATCTAATATAGAGATACAAGGTTTTGTTGATGCTGACATCGCAGGTGACTTGAACTCTAGAAAGTCTCTTTCTGGTTATGTCTTTACTTTTGCAAGGGGAGCTGTACCATGACAGTCCAGGTAGCAGAAGTGTGTTGCTCTTTCCACTATAGAGGCAGAATATATTGCAGAAACTGAAGTTTGTAAAGGGTTGTTGTCGATGAAGAGTTTTCTTCATGATATAGGCCTTAATCAGAAGACCAATGTGTTGCATTGTGATAGCCAAAGTGCTATACACTTGGCGAAGAATTGAACGTTTACTCAAGGACCAAACACATTGATGTCAGATATCATTGGATTCGTGATGTGCTTGAGCAAAAACTGATTCAGTTAGAGAAGTTACATACAAAGAAGAATCCTGCAGATATGATGATGAAGTCTCTACCTAAAGAGAAGCATGACATGTGTAGAGACTTAGTTGGGATGACTGCCTTTAAGGTAGTGTATTAATTTTGTTTATTTTGCAGGTATGTTCCCTCTCTTGAGGCTGGAGAGGGAGTTTCTTAGGTCGGGTCCAGCCTCAAAAAGATGACCCGACCCAACCCGTCACTTAAGTGACGGGCGGGAGAAAGGAGAGGGCACCCCGATGGTGCCCTAGCTCTCATGATGTCTCTCTCTCTCTCTAGTTTTGACTCTATTGAAGAAAAGAAAGAGAGGTCTTCCCTCGTGGCTCACATAAAGCAAGGAGAAGGGGAAGAAGAATGCAAAGAAGAGAAGGAGAGAAGGAAGGCAAGAAGGAAAGATGAAGAAGAGCATGGTTGTGGATTTGGGCAGCCGTGTGGGTTCAAGTGTAGAGAGAGAAAGTGAAGAAAACAAGGGAAAGAAAAGAAGAACATACGGTGATTCTTTTCTTGTTGTTTTCTTGTGCATTCATTCTTGAGAATGATTTATGCTATTCTCTACAAGAAGAACAACGTAGTTGTATTGCCTCTTTGAAGTATAAATATATATCTCTCTTGCCCGTGGTTTTTTACCCCATTATTGGGGGTTTTTCCACGTAAATTGGTTTATCCTATTTTTCTGCATTTTTAGCATATATCAGCGTATATTGCTGCAACATTGGTGTTGGAAACTTGATCTTATGCTTGCAGCCTTGTGACTCCAATTTTCAGCAGTTTTGTGTTGGTTTGGTCTCTTTTATTGTTGTTGAAGCATTCTTTTTGGGGAATACGACACACTTACAAGCTTGGGAAGATGAGCTTCTCTTCCTTTCCCGCTCGCAGCAGGATTCTGAGATCACCATGCATGACCACTACATGACATGGCTCACCGTATGTCGGATCTGTCATCTCTAATTTCTGAATGGCGTACGCATGATGAGATCCACCGGCGCGTGTGTTCCCAATCACATGGTTAATGCTTCGGGATCGGAACAATCCCTTCTTCCATTGCATGGCCTCCATGAGTTTTCGCAAGTCTAAGAGGGGCAGACTTCTGCAGAAATGTTGGCTGTTTTCAACTTGGAGAGGCATTTGGTTGCTAAGTTATGATATTATTTTCCATGAAAGAAAGGTAAATGTAAGAGCTCTGTTGTTGGGCATAATGTTATGTTTCTGTCCTCGTTTGCAGGCACAATTCTCATTTATCATAAGGCTGATCACTGGGTTGTTCTTTTACAACTTATGCATAACTCTCTTCTTGTTTTTGCATTTTGTTGGCTGGTTTTCTCTTAAATTTTGGATGTTAGATTACATCTGTATGCTTTCTTCTCCAACTTCCTGTTCGAGGCTAGTAATGTTGAGTAAATTCTCTCTCCCTCTCTCTTGCTCTGAGAATGAGGAATTTGTTTTTTCCTCTTCCCCTTTTTTTGCTCATTATGTTGATTTAAGGTCTTATGTTAACCCCAGCACCATGAGACGATCCATGAAAGGGCAACCTCATCCCCATGCAGTGCATGGTTGCATTAGGAGCGGCGATATGATTGTCATCTCTTTTTACGGAGAAACTTCAAGTGCTTCAGGATTTCCAAGCAATTCTCATCTCTTCTATCTCTTAAATTGCTTGCTTTCTCCTCTTCATTATTATTAGCAATATGATAATTAAAATTTATTTAACATACATGTTATTGAAATATTACATTAATTTGTAGGCTCAACATAATGAAGCAATATTCCAACTTCCTGAAGACATAAGAGATGAGCTATCTCTAAATGATGTATTGTCATGGGTGATGGGACCAGACAAATTTGGATGAGCACGTACTTATGGAATGAGCATAAAACCGTCACAAGTTTTTGATGCAGTTTCTAGCCAATGTGAACTAATGACACAAAATATGAAATTGAAAGGAGTTTGGTGATCTATGCAATAAGGTGCATAATGTAGAAAGCAATCATACTCGCCAAATGTGCAAATTAGAAGTTAGACAAGTTGAAAGATACATGACTTTGAAGCCAGACATGCAAAACAAATACATGAGTTACAAGTATAAGTCCAAATGTTGACGGCAATGTTCGAACAATTAATTGGTAAAATATTCAATGAAATATGATCATCTTTTTAATTTCTATGAATAGTAGAAAAGTATATGATTTGTTAGGGATAACACTTCTCATCTTCATTTTATAGGTCCAAGATGGCTTAAATATCACGTGCATATTGGCTATGAAATTTTCTTTTTGTGAAAACAAACTGTTTGGTGTTAACTAATTTGAGCTTTACCCTCATAATTATAATTTGTAAATATATTTGTGGAAATACGTATCTTTTGATATGCGAAAGACTAGTTTGCATGTTACTAAGGTAGATTAGAAATCTAACTTTTCCCATCTCTCAATGATTTACAACATGCACTCTTATTCTATGTATCAGATGAAATGTCAATGATTTGAAGGCCATTGGTTTGAGGATGAAATGTTGAACTCATATGTAATTGGGTACCTGAAGCATGCTACAGGGAACTCCACAATCATGAAGGAAACCATGGATCTTGGTCTTAGACAATGGTAGATGGCAAGCCATGCAATCTAACTATCTCATCAATATATAGATCAACTAATAAATTTACAAATTGAGGCTCTGGATTGGCAGAAAATGAGCTAGCTTAATCAATCTATTGATTGTCACGCAGATGACATCATGTCATCTCCTGCTTCTCAGTAGTCCCATAAAAAAATGTGGTAATATCTTCCCATTTCCATTGTGAAATCCCAAGAGGTTCTAATAACTCACCCGACCTCTAATGTTCCACCTTAACCTGTTGATATATCAAACATGTAGCCACAAAATTAGCAATTCGAACTTCATACCTGGCTACTAGAAGCTGCATTCATCATCTTCATTAATCTTGTAACTGCCAAGATGAATGATATGTCACAAGCAATGCAACTCATCCAAAAGTCTCGTCTTTAGTGTTTACTCATCTGGCACAGTCTACCAGAAATTGGAGCCTGCATTTAGGTCCATGGAGAAAGTTCCTTTCCAATTCTGACTAAGTCTTCATTTGTGCATACTTTGGACTCTTATTCTGCTTCTTCAGAATCATTTTAATAAATCAATTTGTACTGAGGCATAAAAAAAACCATACCTCGATTATCTGTAAATGGATTCCACGTTGTCAAATCCTCTATAAGTTTCCATGTCTGATGAACTAGGTTGTGTACAAGTGCCCTAGATTTGTGATTTAGTGCATATGCTACTACATTAGCTTTCCTAAGATGAAAAGAAAGTTTGATCTCATAATCCATGAGATACTCTGTCCATTTACGCAGCAAAAAATTCAACTACTTTTGTGAAAAGAGATAAGAAATTTATGATCGTGAATACTTCAAACTCTACTCCATAAAGACAATGGCACCACATTTTTAAGGCATGCACCATAGTGCCGACTTCAAATCATGGATAGAATAGTTCTGCTCATATGGACTTAGCTATCTAAAATTATAGGCAATAACACGCTTGATATGAATCAATACCCCACCATCCAATTTTGGAAGCATCAGTATAAACTACAAGTCCCTTTCTGCCTGATGGTAAAGCCAAAACAAGTGTCATTATCAACCTCTGTTTCAACGTCTACAAGTTCTGGTCACATGCCCCCGACCACACAAACTTACTCCTTTCTTAAATAATGGAGTCATTGGCAAAGCTATTTGCGAGAACCCCTAATAAACTGCTTGTAGCATCCTACCAATCCAAGAAAAGCTCGTACCTCAGTAGGAGCTGTAGGGGTCATCCACTTTTGTACTGCTTCTACCTTAGCTAGATCCACTGCCACTTCCTGGATATAAATAATATAACCCAACAATTCAACTTTTTTCCAGCCAAAACTCACACTTATACAATTTAACATACAAATGTTGCCTCAATGTACTTAATACCATAGAAACATAGTCATCATGTTCCTCATTTGATGGAGAATAAATCAATACATCATTAATGAAAATAATCACAAATTTGATCTAGGTAATTTCTAAATACTTTGTTTATTAGGTCCAGAATAGTAGAAGCATTAGTCAGCCCCAAAGGCAAAACAGGAAAGTTATAATAGCTATACCAGGTTTTGAACGTAGTCTTAGACACATCTTCCTCTTAATACACAACTGATGATAACCTGATCTAAAATCAATCTTGATAAATACTCATGCATATTTTAACTCATCTAGTAAATTTTCAATGTGAACAAAGGGTACTTATTTCTAATGGTGATCAAATTCAGCTTGTGATAATCGATGCACAAGTAGAGGAAGCATCCTTTTTTCTTACAATAATAGTGGTGCACCCTAGGTAGACATGTTAAGGAAATGTAGTTTTATCTATCAATTCTTGCAAGCTTCTTCAACTCCTAAAAGTTGATAGTACTGTATCTAAGACCAAATTGATCGAGAACTCGATCCCCCTAGGTGGTGGTTGTAGAAGACCTTCAGGAATACATTCACAAATAACAGAGATCTTTAAGGCTGGGGTTACTCTGCCATCACTCTTACTAAGCTCACCATGTAAGCAATCTCCTCTAAGTGAATGCTTTGCTGCACACATAGTGTAACGACTGCCAATTAAGATGATGCCCTACGTTTTTGAGCCAAGAATTCCTCAAATTGACTTCAAAAGTACAAATAAGCATACACTTAGCATGACAATCAATATAGGCATCATACTTATAAAGCCAATGCACACCCAGGATTACATCAATACACTCTAAATCCATAGTGACAATTAAGTAGGACATACTGCTCCTGAGATCTCAATGGGTACATCAAACAAAGATTGGGTACAATAATCCTGAAACCCAATAACAATGGCTCTCAGAAGTTTATAAAGTATAGGTACAATGTAAATATCAATAAAGTGGCTAATCTATGAGATATAAAGGAATGAGAAGCACCAAAATCAAATAAAACATGTGCAATGAAAGAGCATACAGGAAATGTAACTTCAATCACATTGAGGCCAGGAATCTAAAGGTGTCAACAGTCGTTGAATGGCAATGTTCTCAACCCTGGGAATTGGATGAGTGGCAAGAATAGGAACTGCAATAGGTGCTGCAGCTGGCTGTGCAACAACCACCTTAGTCTATCACATAGTGGCCTTCATGAGGGCTAGAATGACCAAGTGAGCATATGTAGGGTCTCAAGAATGAGTACCTTGTCAGCAGGCTGTTGCTTAGCTGCGACTTCCTGCTTGACCTATATTCTCCCTCTCAAGACGCACAAGCCTTCACAATCTCCTACTCGACATCATGAATAATACCTACAAATCAAAACACTGATATCATAAAGAAACTAGAATTAGCACTATCATAACATTACAACTAGTAACAAAGAGAAACAATAACAAAGATATTGAAATTAAATTAGTACTACTAATCTCACTTGGCTAAAGGTGTTGAGATCGTTTGACTGTCTTAGGGATAGAGGGTGCTTTGCTACCAACTTTTATAATAATGCTACTTGCAGCCATACATTTCATACAAATATAATGCAACATGTGTGATGGATGCATAGTATATCATATTGGCCTTCGCAACTGATGAATGGCACAATCTGGTGCAACACATATGATTCAGGCATAGTGTACCAGATTTGCGTCCATAATTAGTGAATACTGTGGCATGTTCTATATCACAATATAAAAACAACTAGCATAATTGGTGTGTGGATTGACCTGTCCTAAGTAGACATGTGCTCTACTCTATTAGAGTGACAGGTTGGTGGGTGTACTGTGCAAAATGCATGTAACATGTATAATAATACCTCATATCCAAAAGATAAATCATAACACAATAATAATATAAAAATTTATCATCCTACAAGGCTATATGTACACAAAGCATTCCCATAACCAAAATAGGATATGGTTTAGTGCCAGTTACATTGCCAACTATCACCCTCTATCTTGATAGTATCACGATCTTGAGCCACAACCCTTCTTAGGGTGAGTACTCAAAACCAAATAAGAATAAGCATCAGAGATAATTCTAAGTATGGCATATCCCTAAGGCCTATACATCCATCATCCATTTAGACATAAATAACATAGGTAGAACAATGGAGATGCCAACATCTCAGTTATTCCATTTGAGCAATAAATAGTCAACACAACATAGAGTACACATTCAAACACATAACTCGATGCACTGAGCGACAATATAAGTTCTGACAGGAATGTAAGGCTCCACAAGACTGTTGCGTAGTTTACAATCATCACACACAACAATTGAGTCCCTGAAAAACCTAGGGTAACCATATCCAATAAGGCAAGGTCAATATAGCTACTGCAGCCGCACGACCCATACTCTATGTGGGGATGGGATCCTTGCTAGTGGCCTGCATGACGGCCTCCTTGCTAGTGGCCTGGGTAAGAAGCACTTCATCCATTCTTACAACACGGGCCCTGTGCCACCCACCTAACTGCTTTTATAGTGGGTTCGAATAATATCCAATCAATATGATTCATTCATATTAAATCTGGCCTTAGGGGTTTCCCTAATTTCAGCTCATGCTCAAGTGCTCAATATCATATCATTAATAAGGAATCAATAAAACATAACAATGCATCAAGAGAATGCATACTCAACTTATATATATATATATATACACACACACACACACACATATACACACGCCCATATCACCAATTAGGCTTGTAATCGTGAAATCATAATCATGTAGCCATAGCTAAGCCTGTCTGTCTACACATATGCAGCCCATCAGGCCTCTTATAGATGTCCAACTCACATGTAATCACAGTCGCACCAATTGCCATTCCAACCTCTACCTATCAGATATCTAGACTATACCCCATACCATATCATAAGATGCATGTTTAAATAGGATGCAACAAGTCACACAACATGTAAAATCTCAATCCCTACCTCTCTAAGGAGAACCACTAAGATATTTCCTAATGATACACTTGTAGCGATCAAACGACACCCACTAGTGCTTCTGGGGCTTGCGAAGTGTCTCAAAATCGACTAATTCTGCAATCGTGCATGCGAGGGCAAAAATGACAAGATAATCATTCCAGTGTGCTCTTGTGTGCACAACAAACTCCAAATGAGACAAGGTTGATGTTACACATAAAGAAGTCTAAAACATGCCAAACTTACAACCAATAATGGTGCCTTCCATGCAACGGTTGTAGCCCAGGTAAGTACGCCACAACTCGGCCATGGCCGGCAGCACCAACCAGCCGTGGGCATCTGCCGGCTACCAACAAAATGGCATGAGCACTTCAAAAACTGTATGGGGTATCTATTATCTTTCAACATGCAAGATGCAACCGTGAGATCAATTTCTCTAAAAACATGCCCAAAGGGCAGTTGGAGTTTGTAAATATTCCAATCGGAGTCATTTTTCATCAAACAAAAGATGTCGATATTATATAATATTAAAAAATAATGATTCCTAGGTATGACTCGAAATTATGCACTAAACGAATCAAAATCAATTCCAAAAACAAAAAGAGAAACCCCAAGACACCATACCTGAATTAAACTCTGACTTTTAACAATTTAGCTTTCAAAAAACTATTAGAAGACTATCCCTGAGGTCACTAGCTTCTTCCTCTCCCTTGGGCCTTGGATAAAAAGAATCCCTCTTCCAACTCTCTCCTTTTTCTCCCTCTCTCTTATGGTGGGGGATGGAACTCGGCCTCCCCTTTAATTGTTTTCCTTTTCAATTGTCATAAACAATTTTCAGATTTTTAAATTTAAACTCAAAAGTTTAATAACTTCTAATTATGTTTAGTTTAAATTAGACACAGATTAATTAATGTTGGTCTACTTATATTAAAGCACATTGTAATCTTGTGTGAGATAATTAACCCCCTTATAAACGAACTTCTTAATCCACTACTAACTCTAGTTAAATTCCTTAAGAGTATCTGACATTTACAGATAAGCAGTTCACCAGTTTTTAAAAACAGCATTTATGTCTTCCAAAATTTGAAATCCAAACTTACCAATATGATAATAAGGATAAGTTCATGCAAAAAATATATTAAGTTGACCATTTTTTTTATTTCAATAATGTTTCTCCAATAAGGAAAAATGAATGCTCTTATATTATCAACATTTTTCATGAAAACAACTTGATTCAAAACATGTTTTATATCAAAATATTTTTAATAAATATATTAGCATGTTTATAGTTCATTTAAGATAATCTTTTAGAAAAAAAACTAAAGGGTCTGGTTTTATGCCTGACCTAACTGTCTGGGTTTTACAAATTTCTGAGAGAGAGAGACAGAGAGAGAGATCAAAAGAATGTGATCTTTGATTTTACCAATGCACTGGTATTAAATCTGATGTACAGTTTTGAACATGAGCTAGTGTATTCATTAGCTAATGATGTCTACTTGTTGTAGATTCCTTCAAACTGAGAGTGAGCACTATAAAAATTGTCTTCTCCACAATGTCAATGCAGATCTCAATGATGATCTCTTCTTTAGCATAGCAAACCACACTTTCGTTGTGGTGGAAGCTTATGCTACCTATGTGGTGCCTTAAAGAGAGATGTGCTGCTCATAACTCTAGCTCAAGCCACCAACGTCCTCCTCCAAGGCAAGCCTGACATCTCCAACCTGCTAACATTTTTCAATAACTGGAACCTCTTCTCCCTTGTTCCATATTTGCTTACCTCTTGATTTTCCAATGATAAAAAAATGTACACACAAGAATGCATAGAAGCAGGTCAACTTACAAGCTGCTTGGCTGTAACACCACATTGGATTCTACTAATATTAACAATCCTATCCATCTTAAATTTTCTCAGATAACAATATGACAACAGAAATTCAGAATTACCCAACAAGTATTAGAAGAAGTACCAAAGGTATGTCAACATAGTAGTCTATATGCTTGAAACAACATCAAATGATGGACAGGTAACATCTGCTGCCACTTGGGTCCCATTCATCAGGCATAAGGGGCTGGTACAATGTTAGCCATGGACTTTAACTTTATCAGCCGCAGTTGCAAATTTTTTTATGAGCCTTATGTGAAGGTACAAGAACCTTGAACTATTTATATTAAAAATGTACCACAATATTTGCCATTTCTATTATGTAAGTGCATAGGACATGCATATCATGTTCAAAATGGAAGCATTAGTGTCCTTTGAAAAGTAAGATTTCCTAGGAACTGCCACAGGTTCTTACACTTAAGATAGGTCAAAACAATTGCACTAAGCATGCTGAAAAACAGATGAAGCCACATAGGTCTAGAATGCTGACCCAAAAAAATGTCTCGTAAACATTTCTCTTATTTTTAGGAAAGTCTTGTCAATTGACTCCTCATCTATGACACTCAGTGTAATTGGCTGCACAGAGTATGAAAATCAAGTAAGACATCTTCAAATGCAGATGGAGTTGACTATGTAGTTGACATAGTATAGTTTTACTAGGTTGTACACCCCTCCTGTAGGGTACAGACCGACTCACTTAAATATCAAGATCTCAAGTTCAACTCTGCATCAAATTATAAGCTGAAGTAAATACAAAACCGAAACTAACCTTATGTTTAAAGAGGGTAAGTATAAACATTCTGACTAAAAATATTAAAATTTGTTGAGTTAGATTGCAAGGAGTAATAACTTCCTATTTAATTATTTCTAAGTGCCTGTTTTACAACATTGGGAATGGATAAGAAGAATTTACCATGATATGAGGAATAGCTCAGAGTCTCATAAAAGTATAATTATGGATTTAAATTTGCATGATTCAACCAACTGTGCTTTCATAATCTCATAATGATTGTATATTAAGAACAAGAACTTTGAGATATATCTCACCATAGGTTTCACTCTTAATCTACAATTTAGTCCTCCTGGCTTTAACGTTCTTTTTGAGGTTGGTAAATGTCTGTTCCCTTTGGTGAATAGATATAAACTTATGAAATAATGCAAGGGAGTCTTTAGAAGGGTGAGTAGAATAGCCTGGATGCCTTTTGTAATTGTTCTACCATTGAAGATAATTATGTTTTCCTGAGTGTGAGGATTCAGTTTTAGCTGTGTACCTTAATTTTTAGCCCAACATTAAAAGTCATGTAAGGCTGTCTGAGTTAAGCATACATAATTCATATTAGATGGAACCACAAAAAAGGGTACCCATGCAAGTCCAAATAAGGGTAGGCATTGTATGGCAACGAAAGTGCAACTACATGTTAATTTACACTTTGATTCATGCCAATTTCTACTAACATTGGACATATGAAAATCTGTCAAGACCAATTTCACATGTCAAAAAAAAAATGAGATTGAGTTGTAAGATAGTCATTCAAGTTAAGGAATAATTCTCATGAATATGCACCTTGAGAGCCAAGGAAACTTCCATCATTTAAGAGGGAAAAAAGATGGATACTTGAACTACATAGAATTCTAAATGGGTCACTCTTGCAAAGGAAAAAGCTTAGCCTCATATACCTTCCACCAGTTTTTCAACTTGTATGAGTTTCTAAATCATAGACACTACAGAACATCTATGAAAATGCAAGAAAGGTATATTACCCACAGAAATAAACCATCTTGTCACGACTCTATTAGAAGGGATTAGACTACTAAAATGAAGAAAGAGGAACAGAGAAAGAGGAAACAATACCATGTTTTTGTGATAAATCACTCAATATTTTTAATATATGCTGGGTTCACAATGTTCCCAAGGACACAAGAACCTTGACATGGGCCAGGGCATACTCAACCAGCAAATTATGGAAGATTATTTCTCTCCAAATGCCTAACAAATGGTTCTCTGTAGTAGTTTTAGTACTAAAACTCATTGAACTTAGGAACTTTGTTTGAAAGGAGGCACCCAGATGTTTCCTATAAATTCAAAATGTAGAAAATAATTGTCTGAATAGAGAGAGACAGACCATTTGTTTCTTGTAATATCATAGAAAAAAGCACAAGTAAAGCCAAATGTTAGCCATGTTGTTGGTGCAAAAGGAAAAGAGGAAGAAACAATGCAAAAGTAAAGCCAAATGTTAGCCATGTTGCTATTATTATAAAAAAGAATCAATCCAACCAGATGGTTGCTAGTTTCCACCTCTATTATCACACAACGAAGCTCTTTTTAACCTTTGATAGAATGGTCAAAGTAACTAAGCTTCTAAGACTATCTCTGGCTTAATGGTTAATGCAAAAGCCAATCTTTATTGCCAACGCTTTTCTTCTTAGCTTTTTTGCAAGGAGAAACTTGACACCCCTTTCTTCAGTTTTTGCTTTCAGATGCTCATATAAGTAATAAAGCATGGCAACCATATGGTTGTGAAACTAATACCTATGTCAAGGGAACAAAATTATCTATGAATGTGGCAAATTAAGCTTGTCAAAGGGGAAACTAGGTGTTAGTTGGAAGAACCTAATCATTTATCAGCAACTGACTACAAATAATAACATTATCTGATGCATTTTTTGCCAAAGAAAAAGTTAAAAGTGTTATTTGTCTTCAAAAGGCTAGCGATCATGAAGGCATTCTACATCCAATCTTCATTCTGTGAGAGTTGATTGAATTAAAATAGAACAAGTTAACGTATATTTTAGGTCAAGACATTACAAGTAGAAAACCAAGTCTACAAAAAATTAAATATGAGACCACTTATAACAAGCAATTTCATGTAACTGACCGTGCAAAGTTCAAAGGAGCTTCAAAATGCTGATTAATATGAATCTACTAACATTTTCTTCATTCAAGGAGTTCGTGCTGCAATAGACTAAATGTTTAAATTCCTTCTCTGCCTATTGTGACCATCTCGGTGTTTCTTACAGTCCTCCTTTACATGTTATTTCCCAATCCCTAGAACATTACCCAAATGTTGTAGTGTGTGTGTGTACATATATATATTTCCTAACTTTCTACTAGGAACCACAAATCACATAAGGCATCATATGCAAAGAGACATTTACTCTAAATAGGAAACATTATGTCATTCTTGTCTTCTACTCTAAATAGGTTGCTCAGAAATGAATTTTTTTCTCTTTCTCAGAGATGTGCAACAAGTGACACAGCTTCTTTGCTACCAGGATTTCACATTTATGTCAACGCTAGGGAACAAAGAGACATAAAAAATGTCTTCAATGTGTCCACATGTTTTCATTGATATGTTTAACTTTGTATCTCAAGCACCCACGAATATTATGTCCTTCATAACACACAAACTAGCACCAATGTACCAGAACCACATATTGTTTTAACAAAGAAAAACATTACACTTCCATAATACTTCATGCTTCTATTAATTTTACACAGTTAAAGTTTGTCCTCATTGTTGCATCGAATAATGCATGCATTTATTCAGCATTCAGCTGAAGATACACATTGGATCTATGAATGTCTTATCAAAATGATGATTTGCCTACGTATATAGGTACTGTAGTGGAAGAAAAGTAAAGTGCATGTGTCTCATTGCAAAACAAGAGTTAAACAACTAAACTATGGGAAAAAAGTAGAATTTACAAATAAAAAACATGAAATTTCAGCCACCATATTAAATCTAAGTTTGAAACCAAGTGAAAAAATACTGGAGTAAGTACAAGTGAATCTAGCTAACTCGTGCATCTATTATCACTCAAAGGATTGTGAATAAGCATAACATTGTTAAATTTAATATGTCATCCAAATTATAGCATTCTTAAATTATTGGTCCCGACAAATGGTCATAAGAGAGTGACATGAGATCCTTCTCTTTATGACTACTGTTATCACCCTAAATTTTTCAAAAAAATATTGTATTTCATTTTCACTCAAACGAAAATCTCAATTATTTTATTTGGATTTAATTTTGGAGCTTTAAGCCCGACCCTAGACCCAAAACAAACTTTCATATCCTTATCTAAGTCCAATTCATGATGACTTGATCCAAAACAAATCTCTAGACCCATGTTCAAGTCCAAATGCAAGATTCAAATCCAAAATCCAACTCTTGGATCCAAATTAGATCCAAAATCCAAGTTTACATTCAAATCGAGAATTCCAAATGCTATTGAGTGACATGCGCACATGCACGGACCTTCCCTTTGTTTTCTATCTTTCGTCCTCGCATCGAGACGTGTTTTTGTAGCTTAAATCACTCACTAGAATGCATTTGGAGACCAATCAAACCCAATCCAGATTTAAAATGAGCCAGAGTCAATCAAGACGGGTTACATGATTTCTTGCTCAATCAAGAGCATCGACTTCAATTACTTGCTCCTAAAAGTCCTACACAAGTTGAATCTTCAGCAACTGCCTTTTTACTCAATGAGGAGGCCATGGTGGTCGTGGAAACTATAGTGGCCATGGGGCAAATAGTGGTCGTAGCCGCTAGGCCTGGGCATCGGGCCGGGCCAGCCCATTTATTCAGTGACTTTAAGGGCCCGGGTTTGAATCGGATCGGCCCGCTACCCGGCCCGTCTATTATCGGGCCGGGCCGGGCTAGGCTGGGTACCAGGTCTGGTCAACCACATCCGAGGCTCAACCCTGCCCGTTCTGTTAACTGCCCCCTCGGGCCGAGTTGGGCCGAGCCGGGCCGGGTCCATATAGGCTTTAGAAAAAGAAAGCTAAACTTTTAAATTGCTTTTTGTCAATATAGTGGTTAATATCGACTTGTATTGGCCCGACTTGTTAGACTACCTGCCGACAAGATATATGCTTACATATCAGCGAATATTTTACCCAAATTTTGACAGCAGGAAGGACTTTGTCCACTGCATTGGCGACTGGAAATCTGATACAATAAAAAGAAAAGATTGGACATTGCACAACTTATATCCATCGTACGAGCAGAATGAGATATTGTGCATCAAAAGAACATTAAAAAGCGAGGAAGAAGAAGTTTTTATAAAGAGAGAGAGAGATTTTATAATGAAGTACACATATATATATATTTATATATACGTATACGAGAGTTTGTAAAAGAATATGTAAAATCATCAGGAGAGAAAGACAAAGAGAGATAGTCATGTGCAGGTATACATATATAACATGTATATATGCATATGTCTTCATGAGTGCTGAAATCAATAAATAACTTGGAAATACCCTACTTCAATTTTTCTATGTAAGCTGGAGAGGAACATGGACTCATGAAAAAGCCTAGGCTAAGTCTCAAAGGCCTCATTTCTTGCTTTTAAAAATCTTTTGAAAAACATGATTCCAAATATTTTTACATGTGAATAAAAAAAGCATTATCATTCATTTGTTACAAAAAATATATTTCTTCCACTGTTTTGTATGGAAAAAAAAATCAAACATTCATGAAATGAAGAGCGACGTAAGAAAGCACTCATTGGGGTTCATAATCAGGTGATTGAGAAAGCAACTAAGCGTGACAATGACATGAAGATGAACTTCAACATGTACAAATTTGTGAAGGGCTTTCCTGGGTTGGAAAAGTGTCAACCTCAAAAATCAACATAAGATGGAAAAATCTCAAACCGAACACTCATTCTTGTTGTGCATTTGCTCATTAATCAAATTAGTATATCATGCATGAACATAATCTCAAGCATATAACAAGCATATTTATTAGAAATAAATGAAGAAATGGAATTTTATTTTGCCTTGTTCATACTCCCGGTGCACTCATGAGTAGCACTTGGCTCTGAAGAGGAAATCTTTAAAACTTTCTTGTACAGCCATGCAGGTAAAGGGTTAAACCTGCAATGCGAGCCAAAACATGCATGTAGGAAGTTAAACCTGCAATGCAAGCCAAAGCAATCCAAATAGGTAAGGGGTTAAACCAGCAATACAAGCCAAGGAAAACCATTTAGTGGGGTTAAACATAAATTCAATTTTCGGCAAATGCGTGCAAGGGTTAAACCTGCAACATAAGCTCAAACAGCTCATTTAGGTAACGGGCTAAACCTGAAACATAACTCTAAACATGTTTAATTTGAAAAATCTAGGGTGCTTATCTTTGTCACTAAGCATGGCTTGTGCCGACATGGTAACAAAGAGGGGCATCTGTTATCACCCCAAATTTCTCAACAAAAAATTATATTTTATTTTCACCCAAACCAAATTTTTAGTTATTTGGATTTAACCCTAAGCCAAATCCTAGACCCAAAACAATTTCGCTACTAGTCGATCCAAAATGAATCTCTAAACCCTTGTCTGAACCCAAACACAAAATTCAAATTCAAACCTGGCTTTTGACGTGAGAATCAAATCGAAAATCCATCTCTTCTTTATCCAAATTAGACCCAAAACCCAAGCCTAGATCCAAATCGAGCATTTCAAACTCAAATTCTAAAGTTGAGACCCAAATGACAAAATTTGATGCTATGAGCGCCACACACGCGTGCATGGATCTTTACTTTGTTTTATGTCTCGTCCTTGCATCAAAATTGTGTTTTCTAGCTTAAGCAACCTAGTAACACACATCGGTGACCAATTGAACTCAATCTAGATCTAAAATGAGTATGGAATCATTCAAAATGGAGTCGGCTCCCCATTTGTAACGAAATCCACTTTTATACACATTCAAAAAAATTGTTTTATGCTTTCTTATTAAACAACTTTTTTTATTATTTACTTACTTATTTGATTTTGTTTTTCCTTATTCAATTTAAAAAAGGGCAACTGCAATGTGCAAACGTGCAATCGCGATTGCAAATCGCGCCTGGCACTCGACAACACAATGCGCAGGGCCCATTTCCATGTTAAAAACCACCCCCAGGGGTGGTTTTGGCCTGGCTGGGTGGCATTAGCCCTGCCCACATCCCAAGGAGGTGTTTGCAGGGCTAGCGGCCAATCCCACTTAGTCAAAGCCTATTTTAAAAAAGAAAAAAAAGAAAAAAATTGCAAAATACTTGAAATTCGCATAAAAATCTTGTTAAAATAAAAAAAAATTCAAATTTTGAATTTTGGCTCCAAAACTCCCTATAAATACCATCACAATCCTCCTTATTGGGCATGAGCTAACCCTTATGAAATTTTTAGTGCTTTCTCACTTGAAATTTTAGAGTTTTCCCTTAGTTTTTTTCTTTCCATTTCTCTCTTCCTCTCTTCTTCATTTTCCCCAATCATGGAAGCAAGTTTGTCCAAGTTCAAACTATTCATGGGAGCAAGATGAGACCTCTTAAAGGGATATTTTCATCATTTTGGAGCTTCATCCAACTTGATCTTTGGATCATTCCAAGAAGGAGACTGATTTCTAATATCATCTATATTCGAGGTATGTAGTCCTCCATTTTATTTTCATTTCCTCTTGCCACCTCCCCATGGCCGTGCAAGAAAATTCTAAAGATTTCCTCTCTGGAGTCAAGAGCTACTCATGAGTGCACAGGAGTATGAGCAAGGCGAAATAAATTCCATTTCTTCATTTATGTCCAAAAAATATGCTTGTTATATCTTTGAGATGATGTTCATGCGTGATATACTAATTTTCCTGATTAATGAGCAAATGCACGGCAAGAATGAGTGTTTGGGTTGGGATTTTTTCATCTCATGTTATTTTTTGGTTGGGACTTCTTAACTTGGGAAAGCCCTTTACGAAATTGTACATGTTAAAGTGCATCTTCATGTCATTCCCACGCTTAGTTTTTTTCATAATCACCCAATTAGGAACCACAATCAGTACTTCATTATATTGCTTGATTTTCTTCCTTACCTAATGGTGGATGAAATATATTTTCTCGTAATAAACAAAATAATAATGTTGTATATTCACATATAAAAGTATTGGAATCATGTTTTCCAAATATTTTTGAAAGCAAAAACCCTCTCTAATGAGGCTTTGAAAACTTAGCCAAGGCTCTTGCATGAACCCAAGTTCCTCTCTGACCAACATAAAAATTGAAGTCAGATATTTTCAAGTTTTCTTGATTTTAACTCCCATGAAGACATTTATATATATATACATGTTATATACTTATACGTGTACATGAATATATCTTTTTGTCCTTTTATTTTTATGATTAACATATTCTTTTACAAATTCTCATATACGTGATATATATATGTGTATCTCTCTCTCTCCTCTCTCTCTCGTCTCATTTTTTCTAAAAAATTTCTTTTTCTCTAAAATCTCTCTCTTTCTCCCTTTTTCTAAAATCTTCTTCTCCCTCTCCATTTGAGTTAATACTTTCTTTTCACAAGCTATCATATATATATACATGTATATATAGGTATGTATATGTATATACACCTCCTCTCTTTTTAAAAAAACTCTTTATTTTGTGATTTTAAAATATCTTTCTCTCTCTTTTTTTCTATATTCATCTTAGATTGAAGTCTTTTCTCTTTTTCATTCTTTTGAATATTTTTCTCCCAAGATCTTTTCATTTGCCGACTTCACCAAAACCACAAATCAAGTAATGAGCCAATATGGAAATCATGCTTAGTGGTCTACAACCCCATTCCATTTTCAAAAACTTTTCTTTTTTCATAAAAATACTTGTGACAATTTTATAATTAAAAAAATGACAAACTAGATGAATGTTATGGTATGAATGCATTTTAATTAATATTATGGTAGGAATGAATGATTTTCTTCTAATCATGTAGGATCAATGCATCCATACATTCACTTTTACATAGCATCACGAATAATCCCAAACATATTTTTAAAAGAACTTAAGCAAGATGAGACATGGCTCTAAGTAGGTAGTATCCAAACTGGAGCAAAGTCTCAAACCTATTTAACTTCTTAAGAGAACACTAAATCGACTTCGAAAGTGATTTTCAAGGGTTTCTATATAATATTTGTAAAGATCTCCTCATTCAAGGTTTTACTCAAATCAAAGCATATGACTCTTCAAAGACTTTCTCAAAATCTTGAAACATCAAATATTCAACATTTTTCTTAAACACTACACCTCATTTAGAATGAAAAAGATGTTTAAGCCAAAACAAAATGCATCAAGAATAAATATAGCCCTTGGATTGATTACCCCAGTAAAGGCACGGGGAACAGTCATTCCTCGTACTGGCGGGCAAGTCCCTTTCTCTCTCATTCAAAATAAAAACTCATTTTTCTAGAGCACTCCAAAATCCAATAAATTTTTGTGGATGCAAACACTATTCTTCTTGGTATGCCTATTAATTTGTGAACCCCATCAAAATTCCTCACTTTGTTCCTTTTGCCATCTATTAAAGTCTGAACTATTTGGGAAATCCTTCTCCAGGGCACCCGGATCCATGGATCCTTCCAAAGTTCTCACTTTATATGGGTGTGGAGTGTGGCTGGGAAGGAAAGGATGGAGAGTTGGAAATGCAGGCAAGAGAAATTACACATTTTCGTAAATGAAAATGGGGCAAGGACTGAGACCTAGATGGTGATGCGCCAGATCTAACATTGTAAGAGCTTTACAATCCGCATCAAACATTGAACCCCATTCCTGGTTTTGAACTGCACTTCAAATTTGCAAGATTCAACTTTAGGATATGTCAGCCTGGTTTTTCTAGTTTTGGAATGAAGCAACAACCTTTTCAACTAGAATAGTGTTATCAGTTTCAATCTTGCTAACACCTGATTTAATCTTTTGAGCAGTATGGATGACGAAGACAACCATTGCATAAGCTGAGGGTGGCTTTAGTGGATGGACTAGGCTCTTTATGTAAGCAGCAAGAGAAGAGGAACATTGATTTGAGAATAGTTTAGAATAGATATCTGCTCTTTATTGTCTTTATATTTAGAATTGCACTATATTCAATTGAATTTTTGAGTTTTCTCTACCTCCTTGAATTCTTTTGAGATGAAATAAGTTTTTTTTCTCTCTCTCTGTCTTTCTATCTATCTATCTATCTATACATATATATATGTATATATATATATATATATATATATATATATATATATATTTATTTATTTATTTATATATATATATATAACAAATGGCTACATAACCATGGTTTTTTTCATAGCCAATGCACAAATAAGCAGTAATAGCCACAGCTAAAAACATTGCTAATGGTCCAAGTAAACCATGGCTGATGGATCAATAGCCACAGTCTAAGGTATGGCAAAAGGTCAATAGCCACACGGGCTATTTCCCATTGATGAAGGTATTTCCAGCCATAGTTTTGGGTCTATTAACTGTGGTTTTGACCATGGCTAATGACCTTTTTGTTGCATCCACGATTCTTTTCTTCCCATCCCTCATCTTTTAGGGCCTGATATTATTTAGTAGATGATTGATTTCCATTCTTTTTGGATAGAATGAAAACAAGGGAAAGGAAGATCCAATCTTTCTGGTATTTTCTATAAATTAGATCAAAAGGAGGAAGAAAAAGGGAAGATGGAAAGAGGAAGAAGGAGAAGGGAAAGGAAGTAGGAAAATGGCGTACTAGGTGGATGATGGCTACGATTACTTGTTCAAGATCTTTGACTGTAGTGTCAGAATGTCAAACCTCCTCTCGAGTTTCCTGAGGAAAGACTTAAGCCTTGAGCCGAAGTCAACAATTGACGTCGAATTCGAACTGGGAGCTCCATGTGGATGATATGTCATGAAAGCACATATTTGGGATACCACAAGCCAGAAACAGTGAGTGATATGGCTGGAGTTTCATGGTTTTTTTATTCTGTTTATGAATTTTTCTGGTTTTATTTTGTGTTTTTGAGCACTTGAGGGAATTGCTCTGGTGGCTCATTGTCTTTACAGCTTAGGGCTTTTACTTTTCCACCATGATCAAATACATGGATCTATATATTCTCCATTCTTTCCCCATTTTGTTCTTTATAGTGTTTGCACATGATTGATGTAGATTTGGCGCCTAATTTTTTTCATTTGAAATTGTATACCCTGCAATTACTCACAATTTTAATTGTTTATAGCTTCAGAAAATTGTCTTCTGCCTGCGCTTCTTAGATGAATGGTTGAGCCACAATGATAGATTTTTTGTTCTCCATGAGCATCTTAGCGTTGTCTAACTCCACAAGTACTTGCATCTTCGCATTTTCTACAATTTCTAGCTCCTCTGCATTCAGACACTACTTTTTGTACCTTGTCAAGCTCAAGGTCCACAAGCTCATCCTCAGTGTATCCTAAAGAAACTAAAAAAGTAAGTTCTCATTACTTGATGCAGTTGCATGAATCCAAATGATGAGAATGTTCTTGGTGAAAATGCTATAGTAAGGTAAGAGGTAATAGGGACTACAGTTGATGAGAATGTAGCTGTTCAAGTTTGTGAACTTAGAAAATCATATCCTAGAAAAGGTTGATATGTAAGTTTTAGGATAGTGCTTGTGGTTAGTCAGTTCATAAGAAACTTGCTTTTGCACTCCATTGTTACTCTTTCATTTATATTTGAACTTCTTTGTCCAGGCTTTCCTCTCTTTGGCATGCTTAATAGTTACTTCTGTTGAGCACATAGATTCTATCTGCTATTTACTGTATTTAGTTGCATAATAAACTAAGGTAATCAAATGTGCCATAGTTTCGTGCTGCATAACTGACATTCTCTAGACAGTAGAACCATGTTAGTGCAGCAAGTGATAGATAGCCAACGATGATCAGTCTTGCAGAAATGAAACCAGGTCTTTAACTTAATACACCTGAAGGTTCAGTCAAAATAGTAGTTGTAGTAATATATATTGTGATACTAGAATGATATAGTAATATAGGCTAAAAAAAAACTAAAACTGAGACATCAAAGATGGCTTCATGATGCCCGTTTTAGCAAGTGGTTTCAGCACTCATTTATGCATCAGATCTGCTAAAATTAAATGTTCATATTTCTCAAATCAGGAGTTGGATATTGTGTCAAGTGGATTTGATTCAGATCGCAGCCATATATCTTTTTTAATTTTTAGGTCTGGCACATGGCATCATAGAATCCCATATTCTAGGCAGTTTTTTTATAAACATGGTGACAGGTAGATCAACCATCCCCGTACATTAAGATGGTCCAATACATGTCATGTCTAACAAAAGCAGTAATAGATAAGGCACTTAAAACATAAATAAAAGTTACTCCAATTTTATTTTTCTACAAACTAGAGGCCTTTCAGGGTGGAAGACGATGAACACTGTAATTAATACAGTATTCTTTGGCATACATTATTGTATCATATAATTACTTTACTTTGAAGGGTCAGCAAACCCCAGCTTGCTTTTGCAAAAAAAACTTGGGTAAATTGAGAATGGTTGAGTCTTTGACGATTCATGTATTAATAAGGCAAATTTTGCTCAAAAAAACTACTTGAGGGTGGATTTGATTCAGATCTGCTCCATTTGGATCCATTTGAGTGATCCACATAACAATACCATGACCTGTTGCTTCAAGGTTCAAGAGGCTCTTCAGTTTTTTTCTTCATTCTGTTGATATAATCAACTTGATGTGAGAACATAGTCTTGCTTTCCTTCTAAAATATCAATATAATAAGAGAAAAGTGCTAACTTATGTTTATATATATTTAGTAAACCAACTTGACACAAGTACGTGCAAAAACCACTTCTAGATTTTATGTGCTGAGATCAGTCATGGTTCTACACCAAACAAACAGTTTTATAACTATGTCACATGGATGCGGGGTGCGGGTGCGAGATGCGGCAAGGTCCAAAAAACTTCGGTGTGGGTGCAAACAGAATGATAGAAACAGAAATATAAAATATCATAGGATGAGTTGATGACAACAAAAAACAAAAAATGATCGGAAATCAGCTGGAGTCACCAAAACGTTCAAAAAGGGAATTGGTGGTAGTTGGGGAAAATGGGTAAATCAGCTAAGCTTTTCAATTGAATGTTGGGAATGTCTAGTTGAGATGTGGGGAGAGGAAAACCGTCATCTAACCAGTAGGTTGGCCGAAAAACAATGTAAAATCCAGCAAAAATAGTGTGAAGGGCATCGGCTGATGAGGGAGTTGAGTGGACCACCTGAACCAAGCAGACATCGAGGAAGCCCTGTGGCACAAAGGGACTGGAGCAGTCAGGTAGGCATCAAAAATTCGACCAAAGAGGAACGACAGCACCCAAGAGTCAGTGTTTGCCGGTGAGTTTGAGGACACTGGAAAGAAGAAATTTGCAAGAGAGAACCATGATTTGCTGAAAATCTTTGTCGGCCATTGGAAATGAGCTTCTCACAAACCGCAGGAGCAGCAGTCTTCGTCACCATCAGCAGCTGAAGGGCTTCAATGAAGCCCTAATACGAGAGAATAAGACCCTTGTTTGACAAGGGTTTATGATTTTTCAGGTTTAAAAAAGGAAATCACTAAAAGGAGGACATATTTGTCTTCCGCTTGTCCTGACCACACCCAATTCATCATTGACCAGAGTTGGGTGCACCTCCGACATGCCATCTTTTCCAACAGGTGTGGTGGACTGCACTGGACATGTGTTGACCATGTCGAGTGCCATATCCTGGCCTCATCCGCTTCGGTGAGGATGCAGCGGCCTGTTAGCTGAATTCTTATGACCTAGTTTTACGCTTTTATCCTTTATTGGATGCACATTGGATTCTTGAACTTACGTGGATTGGAAAAGTATGTTTCTAGATGTTTCTTAGGTTGTTATGTTATAAAAAATAGGCTCTTTGTCAAAAAAAATTCATACATAATACCAATATATATATATATTTGTTTTAAGGTGTTTCACATTAGATTACATTCTCCTTTTGTATACAAAAGGCATATTCACCATTTCTAGCTGATGAAGTCTGGTGTTTGGGAAGATTGGTGAAGATGGTGATTTTCATAAACGTCTTAATGAGGAGAACATTCATACAATGAAGGATATTATGGCATTTCTATCTATCGATTTTCATAGGTTGAGGAGCATAATTTTCTTCATTCTTTTGTCTTTCTTCTCAAGTGCTTTGAGCTTTTCATGGCAATGACCCTTCTTATTCAGACACTTGCATTGAAGGCTGGACTAGATGAAATGTACTTCAATAGGGGGTTTGATAATGGTTAATTTATTTTATCAGATCAGTAAGCTCTTGCAAAAGAACTATCATTTCACGATGACTATTTTCCTCATCTCTCTCCTTTTTCGTAAATTACTACTATATGATCTCTTGTGGCACAATTGGTTTTTGCTTTGAATCTCATTACGTTATGCTCAGCTTTCTAGAGATGGTTCAATAAAGAAGCCTAACCAAAAATGTTTTTCCAAATTCAATTGAAGGTGGTCAATTGTTAATATTGATATACTTTTTTATGGCACTGCAATCACATACACGTCATAATATAGGTTTTTGGATATGCTTTGAGACTTCCTTTTCATCCTAATGACAGTTTTCCTATTTGGACTGAACATTTACAATAATTGAGTTATGCAGATGCCTCCAGCTAAGCTTGAAGCTTTACTATCTCAGTTATTGCCTAGATATGTATATAACCTAATCCCATCTCAGTTCTGGTCAGCTCTATATTGGAGATCTAAAGATACACCACTCCTTATTTTGCTTAGCATTAGGTCACCATCTGATGGTGACAAACAACATTATAATCATGATGTTCTTCATTGTCAACGTCATATTAATTGCATATACTTGTTTTGTTTGAGAAATAATTTGGTTGAAGTGTAATTGCATTACTATATTGACAACACTAAGTCTGGCATTATCTAGCCACTTGAAAATTGTGAAATTGAAACCATCTTTGAGATATATACTTGATATGTTTGATGTTACCTCAGCTTAGTAGTCATTCCAAGCATTGAATATTGTTGGTTTATTTCTGCTCTGCTCTGTGATTGTTGTTGTCGTGCTGCTTTTGTTTTGATGTGGCAGTATGTTTTCTTTCCACTGTAACATGATCATGTATCAATCTTCCTTTGAATTTGTTGAGAGACGGGAATGAGCTTCAATGAAGCTGCAAGGCTCTTACAGCTGGTAGATTCTCTCTCTCTCTCTCTCTCTCTCTCTCTCTCTCTTGTGATAGTCAACAATACCTTGTTTTTTTTTTTTGAATAATAAAGACCCTACAAGAATTATGACATATAGTAATGCAACAATACCAATCGTTACAATAAGTATGGGACTTTTCCAACGCAATGTGAAATTAATGAATGATATATTAGTATCATTCCTAGACTCTTATCCTTCATTTGTTTGATGTTTGTTAGCATACTGTGCTTCATTCTCTGTTGGATGAGTTATCCCCTAACTACTAACTATTTGATATCACATGAAACATCTTATCTTGGACAATGACAGCTCTAGGCACTTGGTGGTGTCCTCTATTCTTTACTGAGATTATTTACTAAGACTTTCTTTGTTCACGCACATGCAATAAATTACTTGAGGCATTTAGTGAAGCACTACCATTTTTAGATGTATGTAGGAAGCATTCCTTATCTGGAATAGTTTCACTGGCTGGAGGATGGTTTCCCAAGATTCAGATAGGCTCAAAGATTGAGCTGCTTCCTTATGAAAGACATTTAATATCCCATACATTAGACCAAGTGGCGATGATGAATTATTCTCATTTGTACTTGCAGCCTGCACAATCGGAGGAGATTTAGATGTATCCCCATAAAAAAATTTTGAGTATTCCATCTAGTTTGCAAGTGCAGTCGAAAATTCAATGCACTTGGGACAATAAGTTGTTATTTGTCCATACTCATTTTGTGCGCATTTGGAGATGGTTTCATCTGAGGATTGGCCCAAGTTGGTCAACTTTACGTCATGTGATTGCAGTTTGGCCTTTGAAAACTCTTCCCTAGTATTGACATCATGTTTTGCTGAGCATTTGCCACAAGTTCCAGCAACGGAAGAGAAAATCTCTTTTACAGAAAAGGGTTGCTCATTATAGACAAATAAGTTTCACTTAGAAGTGTTTCCCTTAGAAGTTTTACTAAGAAAGGGAAGTGGTACACTATGCAAAATGCTTCTTATAGTCCAGGTATGTTTGATTTGTTGTTTTGTCTGTACTAATATGTAGTCTAATTGTACAATTAGACAACCACAGTTTCCTCCTTTTGTCATTGATCCATATACACTAGGGCAAGTTGCAATCTCTCCTTAGAATTCCAGTCTAATGCTTTTATATTCCTATTTTCTTTCTTGTAATATTTGTTGAACAAGGTTGCCTATTGCATTTTCTTTACAGCTTATGTGTGAATATCTAGAGCTTGAATGTTTTTCTTATTGTTAAGAATATAAGATGAATGTCTAGTAATGACTGATGTTTCTTTGTGCAATGCATGCATATAAGGAAGTGATATGTCCAAACAGGCACCATTCATATCCAAACAAGTTCCATAACAATAGGCTTTTGGAAAGTCAAACAAAGGTGGACATGTTGAATGCCTTGAAAGTGGTGTTTTCTGATCTGATCTTGTAACTAAGTTTCAGCTTGATCCTTCTGTTTTTGAAGTACATCTAAGTTTCCCGAGCAATTTATGTTTTCCACATGTATATGGTTCACATAAATATAACTATCCTTTTGAATTTGCTAAGGCAGTGAAACATAATAAGCAGGCACATAAATTGAAGAAAGTTAATCATACAAATATAAAATTTTGAATTCTAGTATGTATTTTTTAGGCTGACAAATAAACAAAATATTTTGCTTAGTTGACCCTCAAAAGTTTGTTGTTGATAGGCTTTGGAAAAGTATTTGTTCCCTTGTAACTGTTACATTTACTTCATACAGTCTTTGAATTTTTCATTGTGTTAGCTTTCACAAGAGAATTTTATTAGTTTTCATAAGAATCCTGTTAGTCATGTTGATTGAAACTATTCATCAGAGTGCTAGCAGTTTAACGGACCTAATTATATGTCTATTATTGAACAGATTCATGGCTGAGTGCGTATTGAAAATTTATGCTGCATATATATATATATATAGACACACACACAGAGATATATATATATATATATATATATAAATATAAATTGAATAGTGACTCTGGATTTTAGAGTCACCGAGCCATCTAACCAGGACCGTCCCTTCTAACATGATGAATGGTTGAGAGAAAAACAAGGAAAAAAAAAGTGATGGGTATTTTTGTCATCTTATATTAGTTTACAATTTTTTCTTTTTGATTTTCTCTCAACCATCCATCTTCATTAGATAGACAGATTTGTTTAGAAGGCTAGATGACTCTAAATAGCCAGCGTCATCATTCACTCAATACATCAGTCGTCGTAGCTCTTGTTGGCTCTCCGGCATGCAGAAACAATAGAACGTGTTTTTCAAAAAACAAATGACAAAGAATGATAAGCGTAGAAATAGAAAGAGTAGGCATGAGTGCATAAAGTTTGACGTAGATGTAATATATATATATATATATATATATATATATATATATATATGTATGTATGTGTGTGTGTGTGTGTGTGTGTGTGTGTGTGTGTGTATAGAGTGATTTGTAGGGAAGACCACATGGGTAGGGATAAAAGCAGACCTCTTAAATCATGTTAAAAGTGTTTTAAACAAAATATGAACCTTCTAATGTATTTATAAACACTAATTTAATATAAATCTTACTTTAATTTAGTCATTTTTATAAAAAAAAATTGATCTTTATAATTTATACTACCAAAATTTTGATTTATAAGAGCTGTTCATCTTTTAGTATAAAAAACATAATTTAAGTAAGAAACAACTAACTTAATATATATTTCTCATCAATCACTCTTAAGATTATATCTATAAGGTTAATTTCAAAAAGAATATTTAATAATTAATTTCAATAGGTCTGGTTTTTGTCTATTACTCAAGTGGTCTAGTTTTTACCAACTTCTCTCTCTCTCTCTCTCTATATATATATATATATAGAGAGAGAGAGAGAGAGAGAGAAATTGGTAAAGATATATTCTCTCTCTCTCTCTTCTCGATATATATATATATATATATATATATATATATATATATAGATATATATATATACGTAAAGAGAGAGAGAGAGGGAAATTGGTAAAGATCCACACATAGGTCAATGATAAAAACTAGACCCTTTAATTTTTTGTTAAAAAAATATTCTAAATAAAATATAAACATCCTAAAATATTTATAAAAACTAATTTGATATAAAACATGCTTTGAATTAAGTTGGTTTTATGAAAAATGTTCAAGTTCCTATTATCAAAATGTTGATGCTATCAAGGCAATTCATTTTTGCTTAAGCACTACTAAAACCTAAAAAATGAGCAACTTAATATATATTTTGCATCAAACTATCATAAGTAAGATTACATTAGTAAGGTTAGATTTTTTTAAAAAAGCACTAAATATCATTTTTAGAGGGTGAGGTTTTTGTCCCTGACCTATTAGTATGGTTCTACCCTTAGCTATCAAAACAACTGGGACCACCAAAACCAGACTCAGGCCAGCTGGGCCTGGTGGTTTCTTTGAGTCGCAGGGCCAGTTTGGCCCGACGGTTTTTTTTAGGTGGGCCAGCCCATGTGTCAAATAACCTCCCCAAGACCAGCTCATTATGGACCCGGTACCAAACTACCCATGAGTTACCTGGCCCATTCCCTAACCTTAGTCGGGTGCTTTGTGGTTTGGAAGTTCAATATTAATGTTCGTACCAACACGTTCTTTTCGCAAGGAAGGGGAAGTTTCACGTACCTTTGGTGAAGAAACGAAGGTCTATGTATCTTAACAGTAACTTGTGGAAAGAAAGAAATGCAGGCTTACATGATTGTAGAGGGGTGGTTAAGTCTGCCAAACAAGTCAAGACAACTCGGATTCAACTTCAACTCGCTTGAAACAACTTTTCTTGAGAGTCGACTTGTTTATAAACAAGTTAATTTTGAGTTTAAATTTATATTTGAAATGTTAAAGAAGTCAAGCTCGAGTTGTAAAACAAGTTAACAAGTTAAATGAGTTAAACTATATATATATATATACACACACACACATATATATATACATATTCATATGTGAAGCCGGATTTTTTAGTTGGATATGACTTGTCATCATTCGTATTCAAATCCCAATTCGAATCTGAGTTGGTATATGAGTATCCAAAAAAATAGATACAATTAAAAATATATTTGATTCAAATCTGATTCATTGATATCCCTACAAATGAAGAACATCTGATTTCCTAAATGGGTCGAACTTGTTTGCATGGTGTTGCCTCTATATATATATATATATATATAGGACTATAGTTGAATGAATTACAAATTATAAGTTTTTCAATAGTTTTAAAACATGTGACAAAAAATTTAATCATTCATCAAAATTCTTATTATATATCCAAATGAAGAATCGATTTCAGAACATGAGTTTGCCGACACTTTGCAACAGCTAAAATGGA
>NW_022205185.1:0-16718 GCF_008831285.2 Nymphaea colorata
CAATAGATAAGTCAAGCTACTTTGAGAAAAATTCTACTCAAACCATTAAAGACAAAGGTATAGATAAGCTTCAAAATTTCCAAATAAGAAATTCCATTAGCAAAAGGATTGCTGATACAACAAATGGTTACTTGTTGTCACTATTAAACACAAAAGAGTAAGCTAAATTTCTATCAATTGAAGCAGAATGTTTGCTTAAAGAGTGGTTGAACTTGGATTGTTTGCCTGGAGCAAAACAAGAGCTACTAAAGAATTTCATAATAAAGATTCTGAGGGTACTAAAGAACAATGAATCCATTCGATCAGAAACAGAATAGATCAGAAAACTGGAAAGATGAAGTAAATCTTCAAGTCAATTTACTCATTAGGGACATGTCACAAGTTTTTGTTTACACCCTTGAGCTCAAAAAAATTGCTCATTCCTATATACTTTGTGTTGTTTTATGAATTTCCATTTTAAAATGCATTTTGCTTGTACCAGTCTGCACATGTATGCATGTGATACAAAGATTTTATAGGAATTTTATATATGCTATTAAATGCCCCTTCGAAGACTCACCTACTCACTCCTATTGTGATGATCATGAAAACCTGCTAAATCAACACTTGTTCACAGATTTTAAAGTAAATGTTCAACTCATCAGCTGGTGTCCAGTCCATCAATAGAATGAATTCTAGCATTATTTTGTTCATGTTAGCTATACATTTCAAGTAACTTGGGAAATATTTGAATCAAGAGTTTTACAGTCATATCTCTGTGACTGACGACTTAACTTTTCAGTTTCTCCTGCAAGGCTGCAACCTTTATCCATAGCATAAAAATCTCGCCAGTACTACTGTGTTTTAACAACATTCCAGTGAAATTCAAGTCACATTAGATGCCACGAGAAGGTTGCACGTCACCACCCTCTGCATGACTGATAAACTATGGTGCTAGATAATCTTGAACCATGCCATCAACAAACCTTCGCTTAGGCCAAAATTCCAACGAGGAAATATAAGAATATGTAGCTAGATTCTAGAACTATTGCAATATATGAACATACAGAAGCACAAAGAAGTGTTTAGCATATCCATTCTTAACGGCCTCAAACTTTCCCAGAGGAAACAATGCAGTTCAACAACATAATCAAAGTTAACCCTTCCATGTTTAGTCATACCCCAATGGCTAAGCCGTGATGCAATCAAGGTGACCCCTCAGAGTGATAGTTTTGCCACCATCATTGGGAATTTGCTCAACAACCTTATCGTCAAATGTCTGAGTGACGGTGACACGACGACACCCCTCCGAAGTATGCCCAATGTTGACATTACTGCACGACTCTGAGTTTAGGCCTGAACCATCGACCAAGGCAACTTGATCAACCTTATCTAGCATTGACCCTTTATCCCTCTGCTGGGAGGAATTAGAACATCTATGTACAGAATAGAGATGAGCAAGCACCAAGCACCATTCAACTTTCTCATGTTGAAATTGCACTTGCAATTCATCAGAACCACATCCGTAGGTAATGGCCTTAAGGCCTTTCCAGACATCACTCATTTGAGGGCGTGTATCCACGTCAAGATCCAAGCATTTTGAAAGAACATTATGCAACTCTTCAAATTTTGCACCAAATATAGGTGCCATATCAGCTACCTTTCTCTTTATATACAACTCATATAATCACCTACACCGACACCAATGCTTTCTCTGCTTTCTGCGAAGCAATAACCATAATAGCCAGAGAGAAACTCGTCAACAAATGGGTCTTCGAGAATCAGCTTAATTAACATACACGCCAATGACCATACATCGGATTTACAAGAAAAGGAAGCTTCCAACTCAAATTTGGCATCAGAGTGATTCAAATTTGTTGTTGATGAACCAGCGCCTAAGTTCTCACTGTACAGCCTCTTGAAAGCCTCTGGGCTGATAAATATTTGTTTTGAAACTAAATCGTCAAATTCATCTTCTTCGCTTCGATCTACCATGGAGCCAAGGAAGGCCTCCTGAATTCTTTTTTTTTCCAGAAGACTGTTGCTTAGATCGATTAAGACGTGCCCGTATTCATCAAAACCAAAGCAAACAGGGCTCAGAAACCCAAGAACTATGCCTTGTGAGTGCAAGACCATGACAGCTTCACAAATCTCCAATGCCAAACTTGAGAACCTGACATAACATCTCTTGAATCAGGCGAACATCCAATAGGTTTCACCAAACACCCACCTCTCAATCCATCTAAAATTGACCGATTTTCCAGACGAAATCTCTCAAACACCAGGAAAACTCGCCCGTCGGAATTCATCACAAGCCATAAAGCTTACAAACCCTTCGACCCATCGCTGATGCTTTCAACAGAAACGTCAATTCGTCCTTCTCAAACCTACTGAGACCATCCAAAATCTTCAAAATTCTCAAACCATAGGTAAGCCTAATCACAGAACCAGATGAACCACCATCACCAATGAGAAGCGGCAGCAAACCAACATTCTGGTTCTTCCTTAAACATGACCAAGACGAGGACGCCACCCCAAGGAAATATCAGAGTCCCCTTTCTCATCCAAGACCTGAATGACATCACTGGGAACGGTCAAATCCTTCCAACTTCTGCAACTTCTATCTGTGGGGAGCCCAAACAAGGAACCATCTGATGAATTCTTGATAGAACTCGAAGGTGGTGCTCTCTGGGCTGTCTTCTGTGAGGTGCTATGAGGGATTAACCTCAGGAGATCGATGTTCTTGGGCAATCCAGAGGGCCCCTGAGCGGGGAACTTCGCAACCTGATTGCACTCTGGGCACTTGATGCTGTTGGGGAGGTAGGGGGAAGCTGCTGGAGGCAGGGCTCGCAGATGGTGTGGCCGCAGGAGAGCACCCTTGGAACGGCCTCCTCCCCGTTGTACACCAGAAGGCAAACGGGGCACTCGGGGACCTCCATGGCGGGCCTTCTTCCATTCGACGGCCTCTAGTCTTCTGCCATCTCCTACTTAGAAGGTGAAGGGGTTTCGTTCACACAACAACCCCTCTGTGCAAACCGCTGACTGGAGACACTACATGGCAGCGTTGAAACTCAGAAACGATGTCAAAGCGACGACCTTTTGATGGTGTTCCTTCTATATAGAGTTTGACAGGCAGAGACATTCTTCCACACTCTTGCGCCTGAAGGGGAGAAGGATGCACGGTTGCCTGAATAAGTCTTCCAAGGTGAACAGCACCGACCACTTTTCTGAAAATGTTGATCTTTGAGCCTAAGTAAATTATCTGATGATCCATCCTCGCCGTAGGTTGCAGCTAATATCTGGTAACTTTAAAATAATTTTTTAATTTATTTTACTTGTATATCAAAGCATCCATATTCGTACTTACATCCTTCACGCTTAGGATGGAAAGGTATCTAACGCAACTACATATTGCTCTATTTTAGCTGTTCATTAGTTACGTATTTTTAAAATATCCCCGAATTTAGTACTTAATTTTTAATCCAAACTTTTGATTCAAAACTCTTTTTGAAAGTTGAATGTGTTTGCACATCACACATTTTATGCATATAAATGTAGAGATATCCTTGTCCAGATTTTAATTACATGATGCCTGCAGCACGACCAATATCACTACGCCATCACGACAAGACAACTTGAATGAACTAAACATTTTTGATGTGTTAGGAACCAGTATCATCATATTTTATTAAGAAGAAAGTATCAAACATCTTCATGATACAACAGAACCATGATCGGTTTTAGGAAAAACCCATCCAACAATCTCATGTTACAGCAAAAACATTATCATCCTATTCAAAATGAGGGTATTTTTGAAAAAAAAAAGATATTTCAACAAAATCAAAGACTTTTTGCGAAATTTAAGGATATCTTGAAAAAGTTGAGCATTTTGAGAATTTTGAAAAAGAAATCGTGGGTATTTTAAAAAATTACCATGATGCCTCAATCCTTGGGCCTGATAGGAGTCCTTGACTTGGATTTGGATCTGAAACCCAGCCCAAATATTAAGGCATGCCAATATTGGAATTTTGGAGTCTGAAATGGATTCATGCAATGGATATGGATCTTGATTATGGACTTGGATATGAAAAAAGGATCATGAACTCGTTGTTGTAATTGGATCTGGATCAAAACCTCAGAATGGATCTAAAATAACATATTTTGAATTCGAGTCTGGATATCATATTTGAGCCTGGCTCTCATTTTTTTAATTTGGATCAATATAAAAAACAGAATTGGATCTAGTTTTAGATCAGGACTAAAGATTTGGATCTTTTGTCTAGATGATATTGAGATTGGATCTAAATCTCAGATTTGGATCAAATGGCTCCAGAATTGGGATTTGGATCTAGTTCAGATCTGTAATTACGTTTTGGATATGGGTTGGATTCGAAATCCTGTTTTGGATTTGGATCTAATGGTGGGATTGGACCTTTGAATCTAAAGATTGAATTTGGATCCACATTTGATTCTAAGGTTTGGTTTTGAATATAAACTTGAGATTTGATCTGGCTGTAGGGTTTGTTTTGGATATGGATTTGGGATTTGGATCCATATCTTGATCTAAATATCTGTTTTGGTCTCTGAATGAGTTTTTCAATTGGATCCATATCAGAACTTGGATATGAATTATGAAGTCTAAATTGGGGTTGTACAATATTATATCCAAATGTCTCCTTTTCGAGTGTGAATTTCTGAATGGTTGTGTCAAGCTAGCCATTCAGAAGGCTTGCACTCTCAAATCTGTCCATCAGGTACGAGTTTGGAAACTTTAGGAACAATAATGACTCAAAATTGGCTTGGTCTTGCAAGAATTTACTGAAGGCTTAAGCTTCTGGCGAGAACGCTGATCAACTAGCTGAGCGGTTCTTGACTCAAGCAAGGCCTTCATAGATTGAAACTTGAACCAGTATTTACCTGGACGTAAATGGCTTAAACCTTTCTTTCTCTTTTCCCGTTCATGTTAATTGGTTTTTATTACTTGTCAGACTCCTAGTTTGATTACTGTTTGCTTGTTTTTCAAACAGAAAGCACCTGGGGATGCTTTGTTCAAAATTCTGAGCTGGAGATTATGTTTGATCAGGATTTTTCAAGACTATATCCAGAGAAGGCAGTTACTGTCAGGCAATGCTGCTGCGGATGTTGCTGCTTTGGTGCCTCAAGTACCAAGAAACTCAATATAGACAAGACAAATTTTTTGTATTTGTTGATTTGACAGACACTATCTTGCTTGCTTTGTTAAATATGATGGATTGGATGTGGTGAATAACCTTCAGTCCATCCTGGGGAAGGTAGCGAGTTATTGACTTTCCAGTCCTGACTGCTGGCTGTCATTAAGAAGTTTGACTTATCAGAAGCATGTTTGGAAGATTGTCTTGTTTCTCCTTCATGCTTTTCTCACCCATTTTTTGAAGAATGCACAGTTGTGGACTGTCGGTTTTGAGGCCAAATCTTCTTAGTTCTATATCGGTCACTTTCTGTTCAATTCTGTTTCAGAAATGAGTGAACTTTCGACACCATTCTTACATGTGCTTTATGTTGACGTACAATATTTCGTTAATTGAGGAAGCTCCATTGGAACCATTTCCATGACAGGTTTTACCTCTGTATCTTCACGGAGAATTTTGTGGAAATGAATGACAGATTTCTAGATAGCAGTCCTTATCTTTTTACGAATCAAGCATTGCAAAATGCGGCTGGTGATAGTTTGTCAGGAAGTTTGGGAAAGGTCACTAGTCTGGACGAGACTGATCCTGATGTGAGGACTATCAAATTAGCATGTTCTGCATATGAAGCAGAAGTAGAACTTGGAATTATTTTGATTTATGGAACATGACGCTTATTGCATATTTGTTGCTTTAATGACAGGAGCAGGCACATGATAGCCATGGCGGACTTTTTTTCTACTTCGCCTCCCATTGGATCTCTGACAAGCTTGCCTTCAGTTATTGAAACATCTTTCATTATACCACTTGTTGTCAGTTGGTTGCTCATCATTGTATTGTCATCTGGTAGATCTTTTTAAAATAATCCCCTTGATTCTAATGAGGTCTGCGATTTTCAGTTTGGAATAACAAGATCTTATTGTGGAAATTTATTTCAGCATTTACTGTTTCCATGTTGCTTCAACTGCGATCTTCTTTGCTAGGCACTGAAAATGCCAATTCCTGTCTTCAGAAACTGTTGAACTTCCCCAGAATGTAGATGTCAAGGACTGTTGAAAAGGCACGATCACTACAGGTTCTTGCTTTTGACACTAGTATTTCTGCGGACGAATCACTTGCTGCAACAAGTTCACAGCAACCTCCCATTTTGACCTTACAAAAGCGACTGGAAGAGACACTGGTTCTAAAGCAGACACCCTGAACACCAGCAACGCAGTTACTGAAAAACTACTTCCCTCTAAACCTCGCAAATTATGGACTAAATTCCATCGGTTTTGGAGTTTGGACGAAACAGGGATGAGGGAAGACCAATAAAGGAGATGATGCTGACCAAAGAAGACACAAAGCCCAAGGTGTGCTCAGAGACCACCCTGGTTCAGTAACTGCAGATGGGCGTCACGCTTGCTTCCTACCTAGAACTGGAAGAGATGATGCAGAAAAAATTTTAGGGGCACTTTAAGAAGTCTTGGAAGTCAATGATTGAAAATATTCTGGCATTTTTTTAGACTTCAACTGTAATGTAATATATTATTTGTTAATCACATTGTAATTTTGTGGATGTGCATCCTCCAAATAAAGCGTAAGAGGAAGCTATAAGATCTGCAAGTGTAGAGAAGACCTTGATCAATATGATGGTGTAGAGAACCTACTTTCTTTGGAACCTATAAGATCTGCAAGTGTGAGCAAGGCCTTGATCTATATGTGTGTAGAAACCAGACACTGGATCTACAAGCAATTTATCTGATCTGTAAGCTACTCAAGGTTCTCTTCTACGAATCAATATAGTTCTGGCTGTTTAACTTGGTAGTCATCTTTTTTCATCTAACGATTGAAAGAATTACCTCAGCGACTTGAACATAGATTTACTGATTAAAGAAGCCTCTAGCCTCCGTTTTTATGTGACGATGATATTTCGTTCGTATTATTGTGCTGCAACAGATCTTCTGTATTCTCACTGTCTACTACACATGTAGAGCAGTGAATTCAACATCTTCAGTGTCCAAAGCGCCAGGTTTGCATACCAAGCTGGGGATGTAAAGTGAGAAAACCCCGTGTAGCCATGCAGAGGCTTCTGTTCAATTGGTCATATGCAAGAGAATACATATACCGTGTCAGAGTTTGCATGCAGGACAGACATTCTTGCATGCCCAGAAATTGCACTCCTGTCGCCTGACATCAAAATAAGAGCAGTGCTGTGCTTTCATACCAGGAATGACAAAATGAAATTGATTTGAAAGGTCCTCTCATTACCTTTTTCCCTGTGCAATTAGATGAACAATGAAAGAAGATGGAGAACAGCGGATACAAACCGAAGTAAGTGATTGTTACACCCAATTCGATCAAATATTTTATTTGGCTAAAGTATAAAGATGGTTAACACGGACTGTTAACACCTTTTTAATGTCGATCCCACTTGACCGAGGCCGACTGTACCTTTGACTCAACCGGCACGTGTGAGGGTTAATCTAGGTTCGTATGCTTCCCTTGCAAGTATACATCAGATAGCCTACCTGCATTTTCCTTGGACCAGGCCAACATCATCTTCGAAATGTAGAAGAGCCTCTTGATTACGATTACGAATATATATGGCCACAAAGTGTAAAGTTTACAGATCCAACATTACTTGAACAGTTTCTTGAGAACATAGTGTTTGTCTTGGCACTTCCATGTCCCTCTTCACATCTGCATATACATCTCTCTCTCTCTCTCTCTCGATTGGTAAGAAGGCTCACCAGACACCAACCTGACAACGGGATAATTCGATCGGCCTCCTTAGAAACCAATCTGGAGGTTCATCCTTCTAGATTCTTCCCCAACAGGCCAACAGTGCGACCCAGCAGAAAACTAGCAGCAACTTGGCCTTCAATGCAAACTGCAAATGAGAATTACGACCCACGACCATTAATTATTTTTAGTATGCTGTCTATCGTCGACGTTTCTGGTCAAGGAAATCTGACGCTTCAGATCACAGTCACTTTAACACTTTCACTCAATGTTGTAATGGCTTTAACATATGCAATAACGTAATGTAACGTATTGTATTTTAAAAAAAATATAATTAGAAAAAAATAATAAGTCTCAAAAATATAAAAATCAATAAAAATTATTGTATTGTACTTATATCGTATCGTAACCATATCATACGATACGGTGCCTGTATCGTAACTGTACGATACAGGTGCTATCGTATCGCATTTTTGAAACGTGACAATATGTATTGTACGATGCGGCCCTGTATTATATGATACATACAACACTGTTTCACCTGTAATCAACGGCTCATCCATCAAGAGGCATCCTACCAAGAGAAAATAGCCATATATGGTTTCTTGCATATAGACAGCAACCCACCGTAACTTCCACGCAGATACCAAAAGGAATTGCATCCAACCTTCTCCGGCTGCAGGCAACCAATCAAGGGAAACTTGAGTATAAATAGCACCAACCAACAGAATTGGCTAGCCAACATCATTTAAAACTTAGACTGGAGATTACATTCTCAAAGGCTATTGGTTCCTGATTAGTCAAATACTCGTTCCTGCCACCTGAAAGGATAACGGCCATAACAGACCCCTGCCATCTCTCTCTCTCTCTCTCTCTCATGTACACACATTCATACAATCCAACTAGGATGCATTCTGATTATTATTAAGGCCAAAATCTTCTAGTAATTAAAATTTTGTCCATATGTTGTATTTCTCACTACAAAAGATATCTTTCAAGAGGTTGCTGCTTCATCTTCAACTTCATCTTCCTTGACATCACCTTCTGGCTGACCACTAGGAAGAGGGCGGCCGCTTAAAGGATCAATTACACGAGGATCACGAGGCCCACCTTACGTGACATTGCTAGCATAGGAGGTGGCGGCAGAAGCCCGCCCGGAAAAGAATTCGTTGAACCGGTTCAGAGGGCTGAGCACCAACGGACAACCAGTATCTGAATAATGAAATAGTGCTAAGTTACTAACATCAACAAAAACAAAAGGGTCTTTAGGCTATATAAGAGGAGAGTTTGCATCACACTTGAATGTGTGCCTGTGCACACTCACATGCATGCATAGATGCACAAAATTCTCATCATCGTAAGACAAAGCAGATGAATCAGACAAACAGGACGTATTGCATCCCCCCCCCCCCCCCCCAAAAAAAAAAAAGAAAAAGAAAAAATCAAATTTTCAGCATAGATCTGCATCTTGTCAAACCAATTAACAAAAACGAAGCGGCAAATGCAACATTGTGTGACAAACAAGCATGTAGATGAAAGATAAGAAAAAAAAAGGAATTGTCATATAGAGGATCAATGGCAAGTTACCTGCCAAATTTACTTTCTCCCATTTCTCCTCATGAAAGAAGCCAAGATGGAATATGTAAACAATCTTAACCTTGCTTCGATTGTTGAAACTGTTAATAGCTCTAGAGCATCTAGGAATCAGCAATATGATGCTAGCATGGTTGAGAGCTCTCTTCACACTACAGAAGCGATATATAAATTATGAACCTTTAATTTCTCTAGAAGTATAAGTAAGATATCATGTGGTTGCCTATTAACTCCTTAAATCCTCTTCCCAAAGACAGACTCATTTCTCCAACAAGCAAACCCCTAAGGATGCTCTTCCATCTTGATGACAAAGTTGTTCTTATTTTTACAAATTGGACTTGAGATTAATGATCACAAGTAGTCATAGTTTTCATAAAAATAACAGCATGTCTGATCTCACCTTGCATATACTGGGGATATCACATGTCTTGAAGCACACAAGTACTTTTTACTTCAAATTTCTGGAATTAGAGCAGCCCACTGGCAGCATCCTCATTCTCTATTTTTCAGGAAGAAAACAGATTCTAGGTCTGTAGCAATATGGAATCATTCAAGTGCATTGCTACATGACTAAGACAACATATTAATAATCAAAGCAAAGAGCTTCCTATTACAAATTACAACTTGATACTGGATTCACATCCAGCAGAAGGAAAACATCACTTCAGGGAGTCCTTGTTTAACCTTTGCCTAGCGATACATGAGAAAAAACTACCCAAATACTTACCAAGACGAGCATTACATAACAGATTCAGCATGCACACTTACAAGAAGAGGTAAACTAGATTCGGCACGTGATGCAGTTTCAGGTAGAAGACACTTTATCATGCAGTAACAAACATACAGAGATATGCAAATACCCATGGCTACTTACCAAGACAAGCATTACAATAACAGATTCAGCATGCACACTTACAAGAAAGAGGTAAACTAGATTCGGCAAGTGATGCAGTTTCAGGTAGAAGACACTTTATCATGCAGTAACAAACATACAGAGGTATGCAATACCCATGGCTACTTACCAAGACAAGCATTACAATAACAGATTCAGCATGCATACTTACAAGAAAGAGGTAAACTAGATTCGGCACGTGATGCAGTTTCAGGTAGAAGACACTTTATCATGCAGTAACAAACATACAGAGGTATACAAATACCATGGCTACTTACCAAGACAGCATTACAATAACAGATTCAGCATGCACACTTACAAGAAAGAGGTAACTAGATTCAGCACGTGATGCAGTTTCAGTAGAAGACACTTTATCATGCAGTAACAAAAATACAGAGGTATGCAAATACCCATGGAAGTTTTCTATTCTTCAATGCCAACTTTATCCTTACCAACAAGGAAACAATGTAATGTTGAGACGACCCACAGGCCATAACTTTACGGCGTGAAGAAAAGCGAAAACAGTTAAAGAGTGAGTTGCTAAACAAAGATAATCTTTACTAAACATGGGATCGAGTAGCATTTGTCTCTTAATTAAGAAAACTGCAATAGAAAATCATATATTGCACCAAATATTTACTTTTTGCATCAAATCAAGATTAATTTCCTCTAAATCTTAATGCTGTTTCCAGATAACACCATTAAACTTTTCTACTCGACAATTCGAAGTATAACTCTTCAACGACCGATCAATCGCCAGAAAATAACACAACTTAAAAGAGGAAATGTTCACAGAAACAAGAATGCTGGTGAGAGGAGACTCACTTGACTCTATCGAAATTCAAACCCATGCGCTTCCCACCATCCTGTCCTGCACAACTCACAAATTGAACCTCTCAATACCGTTTCTAGAGATCGAGTAGGACAATTTGAGTAACCCGAAAAGTAAAGAAGACAGTTACCAGGCAGAGGATTGTAATAACCCAACACTTCAAGGTGCTTCCGTCTCTTGGGCACCTGCTATCGGCTGCCATCACCCTGTAGAACGGCCGGTTTTTACACCCAAACCGCGACAATCTAATCCTAACAACCATCGTTGCTTTCTGGAAACAGGTTCTTTTCCAGTTTGGCAAAGATGGGTAGCGGCTAAAAATCAGATCACAAAGATTAGTAGCAACTAAAATCAAGATCACAGCGTAGGGATCAGAGAAACAGAGGGATTCAGAAAGAATGTAGCAGTTGCCGTGTACCACCTTCGTCCGCTAGGGCCCAAAAGGATCGTAAGTGAAAGGGTAGACTTGCAAAATGTTTATCGGAAAAATATTGCTATAAACAATCCGTTAAATACTATCAAGAAAATCTCCTTTCGGCAATTGAAAATAAGTTTTCAATAAAACATCGATTAAGGAAAGAGAGTTCGAACCATATCTTTTACCGCTTCAAGATGTGATGCGGTGATAGTTTGCGATATTTGAAGTTTACTTACAAATACCGATCTTAAATTTTTGCCGGCGAAGTATTTATCGAGAATTTTTTGGTAAATTGTTTTTATTTAATCTTAAAAAAAACGTGAAGAATAAAAATAACAATCAAAACATAGGAACTAATAAAAGATAAAAAATGTGCAGTTCAATATAAAAGTAATAAAGTAATAAGTGTTGTATTGCATTTAGATCATGTTAAGAAACAGAAGAAATAAAACAATGAACAAAATTTAAAAATAAAGCAAATAAAAAAATCGCTAAAATTGTGATGTAATCACGGTAAATTGATTTTCATTATCAAGATCTTTCCTTTTTCGTCAACATCGCAACTTTTCAAATACAAATATTTTTGGCTATGCAGTTTGATCCTTTGATATTAATGCAATTTAATTTCTATAGGTCGAGAATTTCATGGGAGATACACCATTCTAAATCTACGATACTTGAGGATAAGCACCGGGTGGGAGAGCTGATTGGGTTGGGTTTGGACACTATAACTCCATCCAGTAGGGCGAAGCAAGGATTTTTTTTATGGGCGGGCCAAACGGTCCAACGAACTATAATACATTAATATATATATATATATATGATCACAACTTTAGATAATATTTGCAATCACAATATAGTAGAAGTGAATATATGTTGTATATAATTGCTCACGTCATGAATGTGAAGCCGATCTGTCCTACGACATATTTATAATTGTTTGTATCATTAGCACAAAGTACGATCTGTCCTTAAGATAAAATACTCTACTTCTTTACAGCGACGTAAGTGTAAGCAGTAAGCATAAGGTGGATATAGAAATATCACAACTCAAATATATCAAATAAATACATATATAACTTCAAACCAAAAATAAATGTTACTTACCTAAAACAAAGTTTTGTATTCTTTCTATATAACACAATCAGTTTATGTGTCTATTTTTATTGAAATAGTTACATATATTTTCATTCACTTGCACAATAAAATGTAAACAAAACTACGTCATTTATTATTGAACTAATAATGACTCAAACAACATTACTATAAAAAGATGCACAAAATACTTTACCTATTTGCAATTATGCTATAGGATTTTTTATCTTGTAAAAACCATCTATAATCATTGAAATTAAACATTTGAGTAATTTCTTTCTCAATATATAAAGTAAACAATCTGCAAGAATTAATCATCTATTTGTTATGCAACATTGTTTTAATAAGTTTTATAGCAGAAAATGCCTTTTCTATGGTTGTAATGGAGACATGAAGCGTTTATAGACTAGCACCTGTATATATCAGGATATCCTTCATTTTTTTTTCAACGTACCATTGCTTGACATAGTTCTGATAGTGATCCACAGTTTGTAAACTTGGATGATAACAAATATCATTCTTACATGTTTCAACTGATAATTTAACTCATAAATCACAGTCTAGAAAACTTCAAGATAAAATTCTCTGCAGAGTGTATGCATATTGTGTATTAAACGACTTATATTGATATCTAGGGTCGAATGTCGACATCAAACAAAATATTTCTATAGAATTCTCGTTAAATCTACTGTTTAACTTTACTAGCTGAGAATCAATGGCAACAATAAAAATATCAACATGAATAATGATGTCTCACAATAATAAATTATGTTCACGACGAGACATGATATTCTGACAAAATATTGAGCATCCATATCTGGAATAGGGATTCATGTGTCATACAAAATGCTTCGACATTATCTATAAATGAATCCAACCATTTTCATAGTTCTTGTATGAACTTTTTTTTAATAATAAACCATAACCATTGCATTTAAAATGTTTGTCTTTGTTTTTGTAATGACTCACAGAGTATTACTTTGTCCCAAATTTCTTGTACAAAATGTCAAATAAATACAAAGTCAAATGATGTGATCATGTCATAAGCTGAAGACTTTCACTTTGTATTTGATATGTTGATTTATTGTTTCTTATTTTGTTCAATACTATACATATTGCATCGAACATTGATTAAGTCCTCTTCTAGTATCACACCGCTGTAGTGATCCAATTTGATTAAGTCATCTTCTTGTTTCAAGTTCATCTATAGCAATTCTAAATGCAATTTCATTTGTTTGAACTTCATGTAATTCATCATTACAACATTAATGACATATATTAATTGTTCAAAAAATTTATGAACATAGACAATTTCTTTTGAAGCTACAACAAGTACAAGTTGTAGTCCATGAGCAAAACAATGAACATAATATGCATAAGGATATTTCATCAAATTAATGCTTGTAATCCTTCTATTCACCTCGCATATTACTAATACCATCGTATCATTGACCATGTATATCTTGAATGTTAAGATTATGTTGAGACAACAAAGTAGAAATTACATTATTCAAGTAATTGTTGTAATATCCTTTACATAGACAACATCTAAAAATTGCTCTTGAATTTGACCTTGCTTATTAACAAATCTAAGAATAACAGTCATTTGCTCTCTCTTAGACTCGTCTCGAGTTTTATCAATAATAATACAATATTTAGCATCAACAATTTTTTCTATAATTTTAACTTTCACTTTACTTGCAAAAACATGTAATATTTCTTTTTGAACGGTTGGTGATGTATATTTAACATTCTTTAAAGCATTATCCAAGACAACTTGTGCAACTCTATCATTATAACTAGCTAAAGTTTTAATGAACTCAATAAAGTTACATTGATTCAATGAACTTGAACTTTCATCTTAGCCTCTAAAAGCACAAGTTTGAAATGCTAACCAACGAACTACGTCTACAGATGCCTTCAATCTTAAGCGGTTGTTGTGAACAAGATCTGAACTTTGCTTTTCAATCATTTTATATATGTTGACTTTGACGACTTAATACATTAAATGCTCACACGTTCATATTATGAGGAGAACTTTGACTTGTCCATTCAAGACTACTAAATGCACATGTTTTCTCTCTACCACCTACCCCCTTCTAAACGCTGAATTCTTCAGTAATAAATAGACTATCATTTGAATCTGAAGTACTGAAAAGATAACATGGCAAATAATATGCACTATCTATCATGAGAGAATATTCTAACTATGAAAATTTTTAAAACCAAGAAGATTGAAATTTACGAGGATGATTTGAAGAATCTGACACTGGATATCTATGACACTTGTGCTGATATGACCCATAATTAATATATGTTCGCCTAACTTCATCTCTCTCATTTACTGATATCTTCCATATAGGATGTCGCAACCATGAATCACGTATGATGCTTTTTGCAATTTCAATTTTTGAATACATAAAAGGTGGAGAATCTGAGTAAAAAAGAACAACATCAAGAGCTTTCGGACTAGAACAACCAACATTTTGGTTTTCTCCCTCTTGGTTTTCTTTCCCTTGGTTTTCTTCCTCCTAAACAATAACTTGGTTTTTTTTCCTAAAATAATTTTGAATATTTTTCATCATCTTCTAAATAAGATAACACAAAAAATCTGAAATTTAAAATAAACAATAAGATTTAAACATATCGAAGTAATGGAACTCAAAACATATCACAAACAAAAAAGGCATAGTCACATAGATGATAGATTACACAAGCATTGTAAAATAAAAATGTAAGTGTTGAAAGGAAGTTAACGCTTTTGTTGTCTTTATTTACGACTGTCTTTGCATTGAACATGTGTGCCAACATCAAGCGCCGTTTTTGCTTTACGCGATCACTACTGCATGCAGTAGCACATTGCACGCGTTTGCGCAACAGCGCCCAGGCAGGGGCCTGCAACAATGCAGGCCCGCCCCCTTTTCTTGCAAAAACCGCCTCTTTTGGTTTCTTTGGGTGGGCAATAGCCCTGCACACACCTCAAAAGGGTGTTTGCAGGGTTAATAGCCAATCCCTCTTAGTCAAAACCTATTTTTTAGAAAAAAAATTGAAAATAATTCAAAATTATTTGAAATTTAGATGAAAATATTGTGAAATTAAAAAAAATTCAATTTTTGAGTTTTGGCTCCAAAAATCTCTATAAATACCCCCACAATCCTCCCTCTTGAGTTCAGGCTAACCCTTGGGGGATTTCTAATGCTCCATCACTTGAAGATTTGCCTCTCTCTCCATTTCTCTCTTCTTTTCCAACTTTAGGAGCAAACATCTCCAAGTTCAAACTTCTCAAGGGAGCACAAAAAACCTTTTAGAGGAATCATTTGATCATTTTGGGAGCTTCATTCGAGGTGATCCTTGAATCATTCAAAGGAGGAGGCTCATCCATATCCGAGGTATGTAATCATCCATTTTAATTTCCTCTTTTTCTCTCACCACCTCTCCATAGCCGTGCAAGAAAGCTCAAATGATTTTTTGTCTGGAATCAAGAGCTATATCTTGAGTGCACTGAGAGTACAAGCAAGGCGGAATAAATTACATTTCTTCATTTTATCTCCAAAAAATATGCTTGCTATATTGTCTTACTCCTCATATATGTTTGAAATGATGTTCATGCATGATATTCTATTTTTTTTTAATTAATGGGCAAATGCATGGTGAGAATGAGTGTTTGGGGTTGGGATTTCGTCATTCTTGTGTTAATTTTTGAGGTTGAGACTTGTCCAATCTGGAAAAGCCATTCACAAATTTGTACATGTTAAAGTGCATTTTCATGTCATTTCACGCTTAGTTTATTTCTTAATCACCCGATTAGGGACCCCAATGAGTGTTTTCCTATGTTGCTTTTCATTTCATGAATATTTTATTTTCTTTCATACCTAATGGTGGAAGAAATGTATTTTCTTGAAGCAAACAATATGATTTTATATTCATATTTGGAAGCATATTTTACAAAAGATTTTCAAAACGAAATATTCCCTCTAATGCGGTCTTGGAGACTTAACTTACGTTCTTGCATGAGCCCAA
>NW_022205186.1:0-29846 GCF_008831285.2 Nymphaea colorata
ATCAAATAAAAAAAAAACAGAACAAGAACATTGTCAACTCAGAAAGCTAATACCAGTTAACCAGCAGAAAATACACTAAACTAACCCTGGATCTCTGGAGGTCAGCCGAGAGACGAACTATCATCGATGAGAAGTTGATGATGTTGGACTCATTCTGCAGCTGCTGGATTGCTTGTTCCTCAATGTTTTGGGAGAGGAAGAAGTAGGCAGGGAGGAGAAATAGGGCCGGTCATGGCTGCCCGGATGTTGCTCAAATATTCCTCTAGCCTTGGTGTCTGTCGGGCACGGTGCCACCTTGCTTCAACCAAGTAAGCTCTGCACACACTCACCCACTGCCCAAGAGTAGAAGAGAGCAAGTCAATTAGAAAGTGAAGCTAATATACTAATGTGATGATGTGAAGAGTAGAAGAAATATTTCATAGAGAAAGTGTCGTACCGCTCTCCTCATGTGTGAAGTGATATCACGGCCATGCCTCCTAAGAACAGTGTAGCTGATCTGGTTGGTTGTGTTGTAGACAGCCGCATAGAAGACCCTCAGTGACTGAGGCAGCTGCTCTGCCGCTTGAAGATCCCACTGCGTATATACAATTAGAGCATACCTCATTGGCTCCTAACAATGTAAGCAGAAACTAGAGACAGAGTTGCTCTCTCATTCAATTTCACCATGATCATCCTTTACCTCTCAACAACTTGCACAAAGCGTTCGAGCTCCTCAACAGACTGATGCTCGCTGAAGATGTCCTCAACGGTGGCCATCAAGTACGAGACCCTGGCGAGTTGCATCCTGTACTGTGAGAACTGTGGCTCATGCATCTTCCCCACCGCCATGAAGTAGCTCTCCACCAGCCTATCTCTGGCGAAAGCTAATGTGCTCGCCCAAGCCCAAGTCCCTCCACCACCTGCAAACACCCAAAACAAAGGACTCATGGTTGATTATTCGTGGACCCAATGATGCAGGCCAGCAACAATGTAACATACAAGATATTCATTACTGATATACATATATACATAGAATGACATTAGTTGCTGCATTATTATCAACTATTAACCAAGTTATTTAGGCAAAAGTGCAAGAATGAATTGTACCCGGATAACTCCCTGAGCTCTCTTTGGTGGATTGTCTGCACCATGTTGAAGTCCAGCCTAGCAAACTCATGCAGCACTTGGCTTCTGCGGTCCGTCCTCTCGAATGTCTCAATATACTCTCGGGCCTCGACCCTGCGAACCCTTCTGTGGAGCGGAACCTGCAGAGCACGCTGTACCTGTCGAGACATCCTCTGGTCCATGCGGCTTATCCTTGCTCTAAGATGCTCTGAAGAGAAGGCCGTAGCTTCTTCCAACACAGTTTCTCCTTCACAGGCTAGTTGTGATGCTTCGTAGAGGCTCAGCAACCCTCTCACGTCCTCACGAAGATTCTCAGAGAACCGGCCTGACTGTTCCCTAAATCTACTAAAGCACTCTACGAAATGCAAAAAGAAACTTTAATGGTTAGTGTCAATTAACACATTCGTAATAGACAGTCTAGATTAAGAACTAATTATTGAGTCAATTTTTGGAATTAACACATGTGTATATATATATGTATACCTGCAGAAACATTATAGCCATGTTGCCTCAGAATTCTGAACCGAAGTGAAGAGGAGTAGAGGTCCTCAAATCCTCTAGTGCTCGTGGATATGGCATCTAGCGATCGCCTGATCTCACTCTCAAAGTGATACGCTACACCTAAACGTTCAAGTGAATCGATGAGCTCCAACTGAGCCACTTGCTCAGTTGTAGATGTTATAAGTTGTCGGACTTCTCTTCTCAATTCTTCGACTCTGGTCCTTTGTGTTTCGATCTGCTTTGATTTTCATGTCTTTCAATTATGATCACATCATCACACCCAAATAAACAAAATAATAGTCAGATCAGAGGTATGGAAAATTACTGATGTTGCGCTGGTAATGGACTGGATGAAGTCATAGTTCCATGTACTTGGCTGGTATCTGGAAGGCCTCCTTTGAGCAGCAGACCTACCGCAGCCCTCAGCCCTTGGCTCACATCTCACCAGGGTGGTGCTCCATGGCTTGAACCCAGCCTTGCTATTAGAAGCAAGCTTGGGGGAAGTAACAAAAAGAGTGGAAAGGGAGGCAAGATGAGCAGCCATTAGAACAGTGTGTGTTTGTTGTTGAATGCTGAATGCTTTCACTGCCTCTCGGATGACTTAGCTCAGGATTGGTTTGCTAATTTATATAGAGCTGCATCCGAGTGTGGATTGCGTGTCTATAATGGTTTGAGAATTTTAATTAGGTTCAATCTATTAAAATATGGTGTTTGCATAACCTATAAATGTTTAATGCTTTTTTCTTTGTATATAAATAGAAAGCATTAAACTATGACACTTGGCCAAGCCATAATTATTTGGCACTTTTATTTTATAGATAGAATGCATTCTTTCTTCAAGTTTTTGATATGCATTATAATCCGACACTTATTTGTTAATGCTCACCACTAAAACCATTTTTATGAAAGACCATGTTTATTTTTTACAAGTATTTGAGTAATTGCACCCCTTCACCTTTAAGTGGTGCTACTTGCCGTTTCAACAATATTATGAACATGGTTTGCTAGCTTATAAAGAGCTGCATCCAAGTGTATATTGCGTGTCTATAATGGTTAAAGAATTTTAATAAGTTTCAATCTCTTAAAAATATGCTATTTGCGTAAGCTATAAATGTTTGATACTTTTTTCTTTCTATATAAATGGAATGCATTAAACTATGACACTTGCCTAAGCCATAGTTATTTGGTACTTTTATTTTATTTGTGTATAGATAGAATGCATTCTTTCTTCACGTTTTTGACGGGCATTATATCCGACACTTATTTGTTAATGCTCACCACTAAAAACCATTTTTATGAAAGACCATGTTTATTTTTTACACGTTTTTGAGTAATTGCACCCCTTCACCTTTAAGTGGTGCAACATGTCCTTTCAACATTATTATGAACATGGTTTCCTACCTTATAGAGAGCCGTAATCGAGTGCACATTGCGTGTCAATAATGGTTAGAGAATTTGAATGACGAGTGACATCTTACATTATGTTGCTTACATAAGCTATAGTCGTTTGACACACTTTCTTTGAGCAAAATAAAATGCACTAAAAGATGGTGTTTGTGTAAGTTATAATTCTTTGTATAAATGTGGAATGTATTCATTGCTTCAATGAAAATTTTAATGGGTTGGTGTCGCAGCTGGCCCACACCAGCCACCATGTGTTTCTGCCAATGTTCTGAGCAAAGCATGTAAGGGAGAAGAGGAAAAAGAAAAGAATGATCAAAACATGTGGCAGACCCAACTATCTTTAAGGCCTCTTTCACAAAAAGAAACCACTAACCTCACTACTGGTCATATGCCAAAGGAGAAAGAAAGGAAGGAAGGACAAAGCTACCCACCCCTTCAACCACAATTAGGGATGTCAATGGATCATAGTCAAATTGGATTTACCTTTAGCCATATCTAAATCCAAATCTAGAATCCTATTTCAGAAATTCTATTTGATTTGAATATAATTTTCATATTCATATCTGAATACGAATTTTGAACTGAAATTGACCCATTTTGAACTGAATAGGATATTTGCATAATAACAAATCTGATTCAAATCCATATGCAAATCCAACCGGATGTTCATGTATATCCGAAAATCTGATTGGAAGCCAATTATTAAAGCTGAATTCAATCCTACTTTTTAATAGGATATTTTTTTCTTTTTCATATCCAATTTCTTCGAAACAGATCGATTAGATTTTCTATCCAAAGCTGATATATAGGCATCCCTATGCGCAACTATGGGTGCCAGTGGTTTGGATTTAGGGAGGACTTGGGATTCAGATGTGGGCTCTACTTTTCAAAACTGAATTTGGATCGAAGAAGCATATGATCCCAAATATATTGGGTTGCATCTCCGTAACACTAAGTGGACTCGGGCCTGAATATGGCATAAAACATAAAGGAACACAAATTTGATTAGTAATGGCACAATGCTTTTTTACTAGCTACAGTTCAAAATCAGGTCCATAATCAGATGTGCCCAACCTAGAAAATGGTGGAGGCAATTTTTTTAATAAATTTTAATTATAAAAATATGCTAAATTTTTCTTCTTCTTCTTTTTTCATAAAGAAAGTGATGTTCTCGTCACTTTGTCTTTTTTACTGGTGGAATCAAATTTAAATTTAGCTAATCTGGTTTTGTTGAAAAATTAGAAATACTCTAGCTATAAGCCACATATTAGACAAATAAGAGACCATAAGGACTCACTGATCTCTCAACAGTTTGACTTACGTTCTCATTCTGAGACATTCAATAATACCCATCATGTATATTATATTCTCACCATAGCGATAATTTCTCTTATAACACTATGTCATATTTGTTAAATTATTGGTATTTGATTTTTTTAATGTTTTAAAGCAAGAAAACTGATTAATGCTGAGACACCATTAAAATTTTAAAACAAATAATTTCTTAAAAAAAAAGAATGACTGTCTTGAAAAAAAAAAAGAGGGGCCACTATCGATAGACTTTAGGGAGTCAAAATCAGAAATTTTACACACTTATCAAGAAAGCATCCAAAGTGAAGCTTTTCTCTCTTCTTTTGCCCTAACTTCTACGAAATGAAATAAAAAAAAAAGGCCACTTGAAATGAAATAGGTCAAAAGACTAATAACAAAACCTAACCATGAGTACGTAATTGGTCTGAGCCAACTTTGCGTGGCTAGTGCCACTTGATCATGCCCTGTTGCTATGGTTAGAGAGACCTTTCACATTCCATTCTGAGATCTTGGTTCTGTCAAACAGAGTTTGTTGAAATAAAACAGCTCAACTGGATTAATATCAGTCCTGGACATCATCAGCTTTGTCTCTTCATAACAGGGATGTTCAGCCTTACGTTTGGCAAGGTCGATGGCATTCCCTCGCGGCACGAACAAGTTGTACTTCTAGTCAATGGTCAGATCATGAAACTTGGATGGGATAAATAAAATTTTGGATTTGGAAAAGAAAAATCATGCATCCAAACTTTTACATAATACAATGAGAAATCCGACAAATGTGAGAAAGAGGAAGTGTAGGTGATGTAGAAGTTTGTGGATTGGGAATTTTTCCGGATTTATTTAACACCAATCATAGACCATGCCTGTAGCGCACTACCTTCATTTTCCTTCTCTTTCCATTATCGTAGAGTGAACAACAAGCCGATTTATTTCCATTTTCAAACATTTCTCTCACTTCTTTCTTTTTTCTCGATGCCAACCTTGTTCACAACTCACTTTTCCATTTTCCCCATATTATTATGAATGAAAAAGAAAGTGATTTGTGGAAAATATTATCTTGGTAGAAACCATGTTTCCAAATCAAAAGAAAACTAGAGTTTGATATGCATGATAAGCAGCTTTGTTTGTTTGAAAAATTTAATAATGTAGATTGCATTTTCATGGTTGGGATTTGGCAATCGTGGACATGTCAATGGCCTAAAATTAAATCTATTTAAATTTGTACAGTTAAAATTTTTTAATGTTTTTGCCATTGATCCACTTCTTTCTTTTCAATTATACAAATAGGTGAGCAAACCCCGTGTAAAAATTAGTGATTGATAACAAGACAGCCGAGAGTTTTTTTAACTAAGCTTTTTTCTATAAATTATTGACTGTTCATCACAATTTAATCAAGATTAGTGAATATTTGCGCCGTCGTCTTAAATTCCAAATTCTGGATGTATGAACACAAGTATGGCCCATTACTAGGAAGCCAATCCTGCTGATACATCAATGTACCAGCGACACTCATGATAGTAAGTATCATTTACCAAATAATCTTATTGTAAGGATGTAGGCTGGGGCAGAAGGAGGGGGAACTGGCAGGAGCCATGGCCCCTCCCCCTCATGTTTTGGGGAAAAAAAAATTGATACCTACATTTTAATAAATTTTTAAATTGGCCGATTTAAAATTTTTGAAAAATATTGTTTAGCCCTTGTATAGTTTTTGCAAATACTGTTCAGCCCATCCTACAAAAAATTGCTGGCTTCACCCCCGGATCTCATGGTCTACTGTTTTTTTTTCATATCCATTTCATCTCAAGTTAATGAAATTATGAGTACCTCATGTCAGAACGTCATCACAATCAATAGGAGAAGAAGAGCTAATAAGAAAATAGACTGACATAGAAAATATATCTCTAGCAGGAAATTCTTGCTTGTGGGTAAGAACTGCCTCCACTGTAGCTTGCATGTGACTGTGTAATTTCATAAGATCATCTTGCTTGAGTAGTTGTTCTAGAATCCCCTATCCCCAATACTCATACCAAATTTTCACCTTCTTACTGTTACCCAAACACCGCTATTAACTCCATTACCATATTATTAAGGCTCGATCATGTTTTGCTTAGGTTTCCTAAAGCAGTGGTTGTGGGTATCCAAGAATGTTTTGGATGCATAGTGAATATGAAAGTTAAATGAAAAGAGAAAGAATTCTCTATGCTTGAAAGAAAATTAGATAAGTCATTCATACCACAACATGCGTATTAAAAAAAAAAAGGTTTTCAAAAATGAGTTGTATGCCATCCAAGTGTAGTCCGAATGATAAGGATCATGGGTATTGCACCTTAATATTGGCCTGGGTGAAGTCAAATGATTTTGGGGAATGCAAAATGGGAGCTTTTTTTGTTTAATATATAAATATATATATATATATATATAGAGAGAGAGAGAGAGAGAGAATTAGAAGAGAGAGTAAAAGGGAGAGAAGTCTAAAAGGAGGGGAGTAAAGGTGGGTGGGGGAGGAGACAAGAACCAGTCCAGTTGACCTCATAATGGCACCACTAATCTTAAAATCGACATTGTTTTTCAATACCATTAGGATAACACCCTCCAAGAATCAAACTGAAGACATGGCTGTAACACGCTGCCTAACTCAACCATTGTCCTACCCATTATTTGTTTAAAGGGGGTGGAGAGAGAGAAAAAGAGAGGGGGGTTTAAAAAAGAAAAAAGAGAGATTAAAAGAGAGGTAAAAGAGAGAGAGAGAGAGAAAGAAAGATTTTTAAAAAGGGAGAGAGAGAATTGAAGACATAAAGAAAAAAGAAAAATTTTAGAGAGAGAGATCTAAAAAGAAAGAGAAATCATAGAGAGAGAGAGATAGAGAAAAATAGGAGAGAGAAATAGAGAAATCCAAGAGAGAAATATTAAAAAAAGAAAAAAGAAAAAAGTGAGATTAAAAGAGAGGTAAAATAAAGAGAGAAAAAGAAAGAGATTTTAAAAAAGGGAGAGAGAGAACTGAAGAGAGAGTGAGAGAGAGAAAAAAGAGAAATTTTAGAGAGACAGATCTAAAAAGAGAGAGAAAGAGAGAGGAAAGAAATAGAGATATTAAAAGAGAGATTTTGCGTTTTTAAATTCTCTTTCCTGGATGGAAACTAGGATTAATGAGTCTGGAGAATGCTTTAAATATTATAACAACATCATTACATTTGTTGTAGGTCAGAGAGAAACTTAAGCTGATAAAGAAAGAGTCTAAGCAAAGTCTCCAATGCCTTTAATTTCAAAAGTTTGAAATGCTTTTGAAACTATCAAAAAAATCTTTGTTTGCATGTATACATAGTAAAGAAGACATCCTATCTAATCTTGGCAATTATGAGAAGACGCCCCTCCCATCATTAGGTATAAGATGAAGCCTAGATAATGAGGAAGAATCGTCTACTTTAGAAGAAGTAGATGAAGGAAGCTCCTCCCCTGATCCTCTTGTACTCAAATCCCGTCGAAGGAGCATTTCTGAAGGAAAATCACTCTTTTGGGATTGCTAATATAATGACAAATAAATGCTTTATCAAGAGAAGAAGGATTCAAAGGTCGCTAAAGTAGTGGTCTAAAACTAATAGCAGGTATGTATTAATCTTGAACCTGACTAGATAAAAGGTACCGATCTTGAACCTGACTAGATAAAAGGTACCGATCTTGAATCTGACTTCCTCCCTTGATAATGGATTTATGGATTTTTGACGAACGACAAAGCTATGTGATAGCTTCAATAGGATTTTTGGCAGAGCATTCTTGATGTGGTTCAGTACCAAAGACTCTAAACAATTTGTTAATGAGAAAAAGAAAAAAAATAAATTGCAGTAACACGTGAATGTTAAAGGATTGGCTTCAAATAAAATCTCATGTTACCATATCAAATTTATCGGATATTCATAATTCGATTTTGAATTTGGATTTAAATACTAAGGAAGAAAAATCCATGGCGTATCCACATTCAAATTTGATTTAAATTCACAATTCAAATTTGATTTTAGATTTAGATCCACACCTGAATCCAACTTTTAACTACAAGAAGCAAAACCACATTATGATATGTTAAGAATGTACAGATATTCAAAACGTATAAATTGGGTGTATGATAATTCATTTAAAATTGAATTCGAAAGAAACCTGAATCAGAATATGATGGGATATTTAGGTAAAACTGAACCCGTATTCGAATCCAATCAAAAGTCATTTCCTAAGTATAAATCCATTCAGTTTTTTAATTAAAGTGTTGTTTTTTTCTTTTTTCATATCAACTAACTTTTTCAGAGTAATGAATGTGCATTCAAATTCATTACTTCAAAATAGATGTGAATACATACATGAAGTTGCTTCTAGAGAATTCTTACTACAACAAATATTCGACGTCCAAATAACTGAATCATCCAACCACCACCTTTGACATTTCATAATGAAAAAATGAATGCAAAAGATCAAAACTGAAGTGGCTGCACTTGGCAATGGTAAAGAAACAAAACTAAAATGCTCCAGCTTCTGACACATCCAATGCATTGGGCAATCACCTCCCCTACCTAAAAAAAAAAGGAAAAAAGGAACAAGAATAGAAAGTTGGGTTGGGGGGAGGAGGAGGAGGAGTCATTGCCACCCTTGACGGAGTCGAGCATATGCATGGGCTGGTATGATCAGACCCAGCCCGGTAACTTTGCGGGCCAGGTATCGGACATTACATGCAGCAAGTCGCTGGCCTGGTAAGCCCAACAATTTTTTTATTTTTAATTTTTAAATACATTTTGAAGTCTGTTTACTTTGTAAGGGTTTCAAACTTTCAAAAATTGAAAGTTAGATTTAGTATTCGTTTTCTTCCTTCGCCGTTGGGGTCTCACCAGGCTGCATCGCCGTCATCGCACCTCCTGGCTTGCGCGGCCGTGCCTTCCATGCCATCACCAATTTGTTGCCTCTGTTCCAAATCCAAACCATTTGTCGCCGCCCAACTACTGCTCAGCTTGAGGACTCATCGATTCCATTATCACGAGTCTACCGTGTCTCTCTCTCTTTCTCCCTCTCTCTCTCTCTGTGGATGGTTGTTCTACATTGGAAAGAATCTGATGTGAATGACTGTTCTCCGTTGGGCTGAATCAGGTGACATTCGTAAGATGGGGAAGGCGGGATGGTGGTTGAAGAGCATGTTGGGTTTGGCCGGTCCAATCGGAGCGTGAAGTGGTGGAGGAAAGAAGCAGGAGGAAGTGGCAGTCTGGCAGAAGCGATGCCACGGAGGCTGCAAAAATGGGCCAGGCCTCATGCATTCTTTTCATCGCCCGGTACCGGGTGCGGCTTGACCTGTTAATAGTGGGCCGGGTAGCAGGCTAGCAGGGTCCATGCCCGTGTAGTTAAAATATCTTTTAATATAAATTTAAGACGTTTGGCTTTATCCCTTAGCCAAGTGGTAATGTGTATGTGTGTGTGTTTGTTAATGACATTAGATGGGGTACAAAGGCTTCAGACTTACAATCTCAACTAGTAACAACTAAAATACTCTTAAGATAATATCTAAAAGGTTAGATTGTTATTCAAAAAAATAGTTTTGAACATTGCGTTTAGATGTATATAATTGTCCACTTGGTTCAACCATCATCTTCTGGTCTCCTCTCTCTCTCTCTCTCTCTCTCATATTACTTTATGTGAATCTTACCATTATGACAAAGGTTAAGATATGGCTGTTTGACTCAATATGTATTTTTGCAACGAGTCCAATACGAACTTTATACTAAATAAATTTGGATTGCAGATCATATATGTAAAGTATTTTTACATAATAAAATCAATGAAATAAAAGATTAACAAGAAATCTGACAAGTCCGAAAGGGGGAACTCTAGGGGATGTAGAAGGCTTGGCTTTGGGGATTTTCTTCCAGAATTATTTACGAGCAAGTAAATTAAGAAATTGAATTTCTTCTTTAACACAACCTATAAAAAATGTGCCGATGAGTATTTTTCTCATGTATTCTCGTATTATAACAGATCACACCACGATTGATGGGAATTAAAGTTAATGTGAATGAAGAAAATATAATGAAATGGAGAGAGAAAAGAAGCAGCAATATGAACGTAGCAATTCTGGAAGAGAAGAAGAATACAGTGTAAGGAATTGACAAAACAGCGTGAAAGGACTGAAGCCAATGAGTAACAACTAACAGAATTGAAGGCAGAATTTCTTGAGCCGTCAAGTGCCGAATTTCTTCCGTAACTTGATTACTTCAGCGCTCTACCACTCGCAAGAGGATAATGTAGTGGTGGTGGTGATCAAACAGACCCACCTGCTCAATTTGAATTTTATGAGGAGAAGACCAATGGGAGGTGGAAATCTATAAGTCAACGAAAATTTTTCGGCAGCCTGGTCTTTATGTGCAGTTTTTTGCCTATTTTGTTCGCAGCCTTCTGACAATTACTTCTCTTCCTCTGCCCTTCAATCTACCAAGAAACTGGGAGTGGGGTTGCAGGAGATGGGGGCAGTAATAGACGCTCTTGTGCAAATATCCATTTCTACTGCAACCAATTTGTTGAAAGAGATGAAAGACTACTTATTGAATGCCAAAGACGATCTGAAGAAGCTCCAAATGATCCTGAAAATCTTCCTAAAGGCCATCAAAGATGCTGATCAAGTCCTTTTTCAGCAAGGAGTGCGATAGAGAACTAGAGTTTGAGCACAAGGATGTTCTTTATGATGCCGAGGACATCATCAAAGGATATCAAAGCAAAATTGAGGCCAGCAAGAGGGATCAGCTACGGAAGCGGTCTTTGACCACAGCGCCCTCTTCCTATTATGAAGATGTTTCTTTTCGTTACCAACTTGTTAACAAAATGAAGAAAATGAATGAAATGCTTGATAAAATAAAGAAAGATTGGGACATGGTGGATAGTTTCAAAACAACACCACAAGGGGGTGTTAAGGACCCTGTTCATGGTAAACATGACAACCCCAAAGAGGCAACCCATCACATAGGTGTACAACTGCCCATAGGCAGGGAAAATGATAAAAAGGTGTTAGTAGAAATGCTCTCATCAAATGACTTTTGTAGTAAGACTGAGAAGGGTGGTGCTTCTATTATCTCCATTGTTGGAAAGGGAGGGATCGGTAAAACGACTCTTGCTAACATGGTATTAATGAAGTTGAACAATAGTTCGGGAACGCAGGTGGTGGGTTTGTGTTTCGGAAAGTTCAAACCATAAGGATTTGGTGTGGCTGATACTAAGGGATGTGTGCAAGAGTTCTGGAGAAAACACTGATTGTTCCTTGACTGACTTATGCACACAATTACAGAACGAGCTCTCAAAGGAAAAAATTTTGTTGGTCCTAGATGATGTATGGGAACTAAAATGGTGGGAGGAATAGATAGGGGGTACGTTGATGGCGGCGGGTGCAATGGGAGCAAAATTTTGATTACCAGTAGAAAGAAATATGTGTCAGAGGGGATGGGTGATTTTTATATGCATGAATTACAAGAATTTATTTTCCACCAAAGTTGGGACTTGTTTCTGAAGGAGGTTTTAAGAGAAGGGTAAACAGAAGAAGATTGGGTGATGCATAAGATCAAATTTGTTGGAGAGGGATTAGTAAAGAAGTGTGGTGCGTTGCCACTTCTGATTAAGATGGTGGGGTCCATGATGCGCACGAAGAAAATGAGTAGGGATTGATTGAGGAAGGCAAAGATGTTGAAGCGACAGCAAACCAATACATTGAAGATTTGATAAGGCAGTGTTTGATTGAAGAAATTGATTTGATGAGCATCAAATTGCATCACATTTTGCATGACCTTGCCTTATATATAGGTGGAAGGGAATATGGCCATGCCTCTATTACTGAGCACACCCGCCATCTGTCATTACTTGGTGTACACAATGCAGAGGCACACAAGCATAATACCTTGGAAACAGCAAATAAGGTGTCCACATTGTCTGCTGATTCCAATTCTTACTTGCAGGTTTATATTGAACACTTGACCAATTTCAAGTGGTTGAGGGTGTTGTAATTGAGGGGGTGCGAAATGGATGAGCTGCCCAAGTCCATTGAATACCTTCCACTTGTAAAATATCTCAATCTAAGCAATTCTAAAGTGAGACGGTTGCCCAGTTCAATCTGCAGACTCTGTAACTTGCAAATATTGGATTCAAATTATTGTAAAATTGAAGAGTTGCCCAAGGAAATGGACAAACTCTCCAACTTGAGGTATCTTGGGATGAAATGGACGTGGGAATTGAAATTTATAGCGGAAGGCCTGGGGAAGCTTACCAATTTACGGATGACAAAGGGGACACAAGGGTTAGGGGTGACAAGAAAGGCAACTGATTGTGCAAGAAATGCGCAATTGCTTAAGGAGAAGCATGGCATAATTAGTTTGGAATTCTACTTTCGAATTATTGGAGGTGTTTCTGAACAGAGTGGTACTTCTGAACAGAGTAATGACGAACAGTGTGGTGCTTCTGAACGGAGTGATGCGCTGGAGGCATTGGAACCTCTACTTGGGCTGGAGTGCTTGGATATAGGCGATTATAAAGGAAAGATGCCAGCTTGGCATTTGAATACTGAGCATACAAAGCTACATTCACTAAAGCTAGAAAGATGCCATTTATGAGAAAAACTAACAAGAATTACCTCGTTGAAAGTACTAAATGTCATCAATTGCCCAGCACTATGTGAAATAGCTAGCATGCCTGCCTTGGAGTCATTGAAGGTGGAGGAATGCTGCAGCCTAGAGCAAATACCTCATCACATGCCTGCTCTCAAGTCGTTGAAGGTGTACGGACCTAATGGCTTGAAGGCTCTTGTTAACGTTCCTTTACTTGAGGAGTTGATGGTGGAAGGATTGCTCAACTGGGAAGGGTGGCCAGCAGACGGAATAGGGGAAATAACATTGACTTCAATGCCAAGGTTAAGAGAGGCGAAGTTTATGAATGTCCAAAGATGCAGACAGAAGGCTTGCTTGATGCTCTATTGCAGCTGGTGGGGGATGACAGTCAAGTGACTCAGCTCCAAAGTCTGTCAGTGAGTTGTTGCCTAAGTGCAAGCCTTAGGAGGTATCAACATTTCTACCCTCCTTCAAGTCTCTGTCTTTGAGCAACACGAATGTTGATGAGGTCTAATTGGAAAGGGTGCCTCAGTGGGTGTGGGGTCTCTCCCAACTGGAAACATTGTACCTAAACTATTTCGTTGAGGACATCAGCTTGGGAGGCCACTGGCAATGCCTCCCAAAACTGAGATACCTAGAGCTTCAATACTTCCCCAAGCTGAAGTCTCTGGAGGACATTACTACCCACCAAAATGAAAATGATGCAGTAGCAACAACATGTCCCACGGATGCAAACGAACAGATTCCCAACCTCTCGAAGCTTGAAAAGTTGGTAATTTACTTTTGTCCAGCACTCCATCTGCCGCAGGAACTCAGAGACCATCTTGGGGAGAGGTTATCCATCCTAGGATAAAGTGGTTGAGGTGCTGTTATATCATGTTATGGAACCTTTTCTGTTTCGTAGGCTGAAGCCTTCAGTATTTACACATTAATTAACTTGATCAACAACATTTTATTAAATCATCCTATACTTTGTTTAATTTATTTATTTGTTTAAGAGAGAGAAAATAGTTTCGTTATATATAATATTTTTCAACATGTCCTTGTCAAATGAGTTTGTGTTCGAAAAGTTTCCAATGTATTCTTGTGAGTTGCTGAAATTCTTTGTATAAGAAAAAAGGAAATGTATGTCCTCCGGAACGAATTTTAAAATTTTGTAAAAAGAAAAGGAAAAAAGGCCAAGAAGTGTTTGTTTATAAAAGTACTTATAGACACTGATAGAAATTATAGAAAGGCCAAACGTATTTAAGGTGACCGCATTTAGAAGCTACAAGTGCTTATCATTTTAATTCAGGGCGGAAGGGATGTAAGATTATTTGCCTTGGCAATACTGTACTACTGGCACAAGCAACGTATCTTTATTTTTTTCTCATTAGCTCAAAGCACCCTATTCTTTAAGGATGACGAATTTCTTCAAGAATAAAGAAGGGTATTTCTCTTTTGAGGATGAATAATCTCTATTTAGAGTGAAGGTTGTCGATGGATTCAATATCCGACTGCATTAGACATGGAAACAAAAAAGAAAAAAAAAATTGACATCCCATTAAGAAATTGGATGTATTTGGATTTTAAAAATGTCACTAGATCAGATTTGGATGTGAATTTATATGTAAATGTAACAAATTTGAAAAACTTTAAAAATTTGTATGTAAATGTATAAAATTCAAGTTTAATATATATATATATATATATATTACATATATATAATTTGAAAATTTTTTATTTCAGCCCCTCTTAAAATTTTGAAACTATATTTGGTCCTTGCGACAAAAAACTTTCTGCTTTCACATATGAAAATATGGTCTGGATTTCATTGTATAATTAAAGGTTGGATTCCGACTTCAATCATGTTAATGTAAAAGCTAGATATCCGATTAGATCCAGACTGTAAATTTAAAATTTGCATTCACATAAACTTGTCTTCCATTAGCATTCAAATCTTAATTTTGAATCTAAGTATGTGAACTTCTAATAAACCCAATATAATAATACTGTAAATTTGGTTTGAATTTGTTGCAACGGAGTACCTTTTGTCTGCTGGCCATACACTCATGCAAAGTAGAGGAGAGAATGGAATTGCTTTTAGAATGATAAAAAAGACACCCACATCTTCTCTTCAACTTGTGGCATTGTTTATTTGTGTTAATGAAGAGAGACAGGGGGAGGGAGATGCTATTTGCAGACAAATAGTCCGACATCAAGGAAGAAAAGTAGTTGTGGGGGTCTTGTAAGAAGAGCTCCAATCTGCCCAGTAGTCGAGGACACTTGGCACTTGAGGCAAATATTCTACCCAAGTATTTCTTGCTTCATTAGCTAGTTTTATTCAGTCAGTGGCCTCTTTGCTCGTACCAGTTGTTCCACGTCAAAATTAAAACTTAAATTTGTGTGAAACCAACAAGAAATCCTAGCATGCATGTCTACCTTCTCTAGAGTCCCTCACCATCATGCCGTAAGACAGCTCACTCATTCTGCTATAGAGACAGACCATATTTGCCAACGTTAATTTTGCATGTCGCTGGGTTTCAGATCCATTGGAATCTGGTATCCATCGGACCCAGTTACAAAACTGTACCAAATCCGAATTCAATTATGAATCAGAATTGTTGAATTCTTCTTCTTTTGGAGTTTTCTTTTAAGAACTCTCTTCTGTTTTTGACATCTCATTCTAACAGGAAAGTTTGGGTTCCAAAGAACACAATGTTCATATTATCAAACACCCTCTAAAGTGTGTGTAAGTTTTTGTTGCTATTCTTCTTGTACACTTCAGGCCTCCTCCTTAGCAGGATTCTATTGGAAGTTCATAACTTTTTCATGTATATCTTTGGATCAATGCCTTTAAAGCAAAATTATTGGAATCAAACTGAAGTTAACCTATCCTACCCGAATCACTGTTAAGCCAAATTTTTGGCAGAGCAGGAGGTTAACAACCACACTACCTAGAAAAGACCCAAGGGCCCATCATACATTTCAGCTTAAGTGTCGCAAACTCACATTTAATTGTACATATATGTTTTTGGTATTATCGTTTTAAAAAAGGTAAATTTTATATAGTGTTTTGCCGATTCACAGTTGAATCAATTGAATTGTTAAAATAACCAATTTTACTGAATTGACCAGCTTGATTGATTTGATTCCATGTAAGTATGATTTGTGCAATAGCAGTGTTTAAAAAAATATAAACTAAACCCTCACAAGATGGTTTCCACAACCATAAATGTTTACTATTCACGAATGTTTTTTTTAGAAAATCATCAGACAACGTAAAGATACAAGCCTGACCGACATTTCATCCAATTATAATAAACAAGAGCTGTTAAAAGTCCAAGCCTCCAAAAGAGTTAATTTTCCTTAATATTTCTGGAACTTACAAATGCACCCTCTCTCTCCACTTTTGTGTACTATTGTTGTGTTGTGGAAGTTTTATCTGAAAACCTTCAATGGCGAGTTTTACAGGGCAGGAAGCCCCTAAAATGACTTTCTCAATTTACTTCTTACCTGGGGTGCTTCTTCTCTGCAAATGACATCCTTTTATTTTTTTGGGCTGTTGTGAAAATCCACTTCTTGTTTAAACCACGTTTTACCTGATTTCACTTCCAAAGCAGGTTTGACTATAAATTCATTTCATTTTTTTATTCATTTTAATGTTCTTGACAACACAATGGTCATTGCAAACTGATTTCATTGACAGTTGTCTAAACTTCCCGTTACTTATTTGGGTTCCATTATTTGTTGGTACTCTCACCCATGACTTGTGTGAGAAGCTTTGGAGAATGGTGGACCATCCACTTACTTATATGAGAAGCATGTTCTGAAGCAAGTGGTGGGTTATTGGGTGAGAGCATTTAGACTTCCACTTATTGTACTGAACTTTGTAGAGAATAAATTGTCATTTTATTTGGGGGATTCTCATCATATTAGGAAACGTCACTTACTTAGTTGGAAGTTTGCTTGCTCCGATACAAGAAGGTGGTCTTGGCCTTCTTGACGTCACCAACTCCTTATGTACTCTTTTGGTCAGACACCAATACTTATTTCTCTTGTGAACACTGTAAAGTAATGTTTATTTCTCTTGGATATGGAAAAGCTGCCTTTTGGGGTTGAGAAGAGGTTTGTTACTTACTTTAGGGGTGTTTGGGTTACAATAAAGGTGAAAATTTGGTGTGAGGAATGGGGTACTCATAATTTCATTAACTTGAGATGAAATGGACTTGAAATAAAAAAAAAAAAAGAAGACCCTCGATACAAGGGCGAAGCCAGCAATTTTTTTTAGGAAGGGTAGAATAGTATTTGCAAGAAGATTTGAATGTTAATGAAAGAAAAGTTTGTGTGAATCAAATTTTTGAAATATTTGCAAATATCCTGATTCATAATTTGAAATAAATGTTTAATAAATTTGGATAAGTGTTTAGGTTCAATTTCACACAAATATCCTTGTATATTTAATATACAAACAATTTGAATGATGGCCAGTCCTTCACATGTCAAAATATGGTCAGAATTTGAATGCATAATTAAAGGATGGATTCAGACTTGGATCATGTTAAAATGAAAATTAGATATCGGATCAGATCTGGACTACAAATTCAAAAATTTGATTCACACCAAATTTTCACCTTCACTGTAACCCAAACACCCCTAAATTAAGTAACAAACCTCTTCTCATCCCCAAAAGGCAGCTTTTTCATATCCAAGAGAAATAATCATTACGTGTTCACAAGCTCCCACTCAAGTATTGGTGTCCGGCCGAAAGGGTGCATGAGGAGTTGGTGACGTCAAGAAGGCCAAGACCACCTTCTTGCATCAGAGCAGGCAGTTAGCTCAAATCAAAGAATTAATGGTGCCAAGTCCACCAAATAGTTAGCTCAAATTTAAGTTTTAATTTTGATGTGGAACAACTGATACTAGCAAAGAGGCCACTGACTGAATAATAAAACTAGCTAAAGAAGCAAGAAAAAGAAACAAGAAATACTTGGGTAGAATAATTGCCTCAAGTGCCAAGTGTCCTCGACTACTGGGCAGATTGGAGCTCTTCTTACAAGACCCCCACAACTACTTTTCTTCCTTGATGTCGGACTATTTATCTGCAGATAGCATCTCCCTCCCCCTGTCTCTCGTCATAAACACAAATATACAATGCCACAAGTTGAAGAGAAGATGTGGGTGTCTTTTATATCTTTGTAAAAGAAATTCCATTCTCTCCCCAACTTTGGGTGAGTGTATGGCCAGCATACGAAAGATACTCCGTTGCATCAAATTCAAACCAATTTTAGAGTATTATCATATTCAGTTTATTAGAAGTTCAAATACCTAGATTCAAAATTAAGATTTGAATGCCAATGAAAGACAAGTTTATGTGAATGCAAATTTTAAATTTGCAGTCTGGATCTAATCGGTTATCTAGCTTTTACTTTAACATGATCGAAGTCGGAATCCAACATTTAATTATACAATGAAATCCGGACCATATTTTGATATGTGAAAGCGGAATTTTTTTTGTCGCAAGGGCCAAATATAGTTTCAAAATTTTAAGAGGGGCTGAAATAATAAATTTCCAAATTATATATATATATATATATATTAAACTTGAATTTTATACATTTACATATAAATTTTAAAGTTTTTCAATTTTTTTACATTTACATATAAATTCGAATCCAAATCTAATCTAGTGGCATTTTTAAAATCCAAATACATCCAATTTCTTAATCAAATGTCAATTTTTTTTTCTTTTTTGTTTCCATGTCCAATGCAGTCGGACATTGGATCCATTGACAACCTTAGCTCTACCATTAAGTAGAGATTATTCATCCTCAAAAAAGAAATACCCTTGTTTACTCTTGAAGAAATTCGTCGTCCTTAAAGAATAATGTGCTTTGAGCTAATGAGAAAAAAATAAAGATATGTTGCTTGTGGCAGTAGTACAGTATAGCCAAGGCAAAAAATTGTACATCTCTTCTCCTATGAATTAAAATGATAACCACTTGTAGCTTTTAAATGCGGTCACCTTAAATACGTTTGGCCTTTCTAGAATTTCTATCAATGTGTACAAGTACTTTTATAAACAAACACTTCTTGACCTTTTTTCCTTTTCTTTTTACCATAACTTTAAAATTCGTACCTGAGGACATACATTTCCTTTTTTCTTATATAAAGAATTTCAGCAACTCACAGGAATACATAGAAAACTTTTTGAACACAAACTCATTTGGACAAGGACATGTTGAAAAATATAATATATAACGAAACTATTTTCTCTCTCTTAAATAAATAAATAGATTAAACAAAGTTTAGGATGATTTAAGTCAACTGCAAGTGTTTATTTGTTTTTTTAATAAAATGTTGTTCACCAAGTTAATTAATGATTATATATTACGTAAATGACATTAATATCTTAACTATCTCCATGTGACTTCAACTAATTTTATAGAAGCATTTTCAACAGTCTGCCATAAATTAGATTAAAAAAATTTTGCGGGGAATAAAAAAACTTAACCACCCATGAAAATGGCAATAATGTAATATGTCCATAGTGTTAAGGGTAATTTACTTATGTGGAATCCGTGAGTAACGACAAAAGAGGGGGAGAGAAAAGCAGTTGGATGTGAAAGAACGCCCTCATTGCCTTCCTACGTTTGGGTGCAAAAATTCACTTGAGGCCCATGAACAAACAGATCGGATCCTAGTCAATTAGTTGGACCCGATATTATCTTACAATATTTTTTGTGGTTGTAGGACATATGTGATTGTAGAAAAAGTGAGGAACATCTAAATTCTAAGACAAATTTGAATGTTGAGCAAATCCTTTTTATGTTAATAAACATTTTTTATTTTAGGTTTTGTTTGATACCCTCAGATCTCATATTAAAAATTCCAAAAAATAGTAGTTTGGATATGGATTTAAGAAATGACATCCATTCGTATTTGGATTCAGATAAACATTAAATATTTGATCGGATTCGGATTTGAACATAAATATAAAAACTAGATTTGGATTGTAAAAGTCGGATTCCAGATTCAGACTTGGATATAATTTTTTGTTTTGTATTTGAATCCGAATATGTGAATATTTGAAAAAATGGATATGACTAAGGTTATATCCGACTGAAATCTGATCCATTGACATCCCTATCCCGTGGGCAGGGTTTGAATTGAAAATCGTTTTTAAAACAGAATGCATGGGTTCCCTTAGGCAGATTCCATGGCAATCGAATGATCTCTTAGAGTGCAACCTTGTGAAGAATGCATGCAAAAAGCCAATTGTTTAACCTTTTGGCCCTGCTTAGATGGAACTGAATAGCCACCTCCAACTTTTCGTGGAACCACCTTCAATGATGCCACAAACACTTCTAGAAAGCCTTAGAGGACTAAGTTTAAGGGGGCATATGACCACCTTGTGTTATAGAAACAAAATTTCACCTTTGATAGTCTGGAACTTTGATTTTAAAATTGAAAATTATGTGTTTGATAGTGCAAGAACTAAAATTCCGGAATTGGTGTATTAAACTCATCATAACATGTGCCAAGAGAGAGGAAAAACTTTTAAGATTCTCGACTCATAATTCTACCCATATGATAAAATAATAATTCTGAAATTTTTAAGATTTTGGAACTCTCTCTCTCTCTCTCTATATATTATATTATATATATATATATATATATATATATATATATATATATATATATATATATATATATATATATATATATATATATATACTAAGACTGTCCATTCTATCATGATGTGACAGTCAAGAAAAATAAAGGAAGAAAAATATTATGTGGATGCATAAAAATTAAATGGTGGTTGGATCGGCTAAGAACAAATAGACCAAATGTGTGGTGGGTGAAAGAGAAAATGGAAAGCATGGCATAAAAAATTTTACAAGTCTGAAATCAAGCAAGGGAGGGAAAGAAAAGAGCTGACGAAAAGCAAAGAAGATTCATGTTTAAAAAAAAAAAATAGTTTCAATCTGTCACCGATTTTAACAAACTAAAACATTTTAGTAATTGTAAACCTTTCTCCAAGATTGTCTCTTAGGTGCTCAACCACTGAAACTTCTAGAAGGAGGCAATCTGTTCCAGTTTATCTTTGAGAAATGTATTTGCTACTGCATCATTTTGTTGAGGAGTAATACTATTTACGCCCACCAAAAGACTTGACATTGGGGAAGTAAAAAAGAACTGGTTTTCTCAGTTTCAGGAGTCATTTCCTGTGGCCTCCCAAGCTGATGTTCTCAACCACACCAACATGACGAAGTCCTATTGACTTCTGTCATGTTTGCTGAAAGCAATTGCAATCTATTGATGTTTACAGATTCACTCTACTTATGCAGATGGAAAACATGACATAAAAAATGTACAATACATAAATCAAACAGGGGAGAGAAAAAAAGAGCCGACTGAATGCAAAAGATTCATACTTGACCAAAAAAAAAATATAGTTACAATCTGTCACCGATTTTAAACACTACAACATATCGGATAATTTTTACCTTTCCTCTAAGATGGCATCTTAACTCCTGCAGCAGATCAAGTGCAGGACATATGTAAATACTGAAGGCTTCAGCCTATGAAACAGAAAAGGTTCCGTATCATGATATAACAGCACCTCAACCACTTTAGCCTAGGATGGATAACCTTTCCCCAAGATGGTCTCTGAGTTCCTGCAGCAGATGGGGTTACAGAAAAAATATATGAAACTTTGCCAGTGTGCATAGAAGCCTAACCATAGTCCAAATCGGTAAAGCTTCTGATTGGAAGCCAACAAATGGACCCTTAAAGATATATTCTCTCATAAACTCTGCAACTTGAGAAATTTAATTTTCTGAGTTAAAAGAAAGCGAGAGTCCACTTGCTCACCTTTATAAGTTTGATCTCTTCCTTAATTTGCCTAATTTCTTCACTTCTGATTCTTTTCCTCTGCTCTTCCCGTCCACCAAGAAACAGAGGAGGTTGGCTTTAGTAGTGGACCTACTTGCAGAAGCGCTCTTTCTGTTATTTTGGAAGCCGTCACCAGTTTATTGAAAGAAAAGGTCGGCCTCATCTTGAATGCCAAAGACGATCTCATCAACCAACAGAGGAAGCTGGAACTATTGCCGGCAGCCCTCAAGGATGCAAGGTAAGAAAGCCTTGGACCATTCCGTGCACATGCTTTAGAATTGTATTTAATTCGGTAAACCCGCTTATTCCCCATGGTTTTACGTTTTTTAGAGTATGCACCAAATCTCATGTTTCATTCTCTTATTGTGCTTTAAATTAAGCAGCCATGGCGTTACACCAACATTGATGCTTAACGGCTTGAGCAAGGGAGGATGGTTCCAAATCTTTAGAGACGACCACAAGAAGTGCTTTATGAGGTGTATAGATATCAAGGAAATTATGACTGTGTGCATACATGTGACAGCGAGAGAGAGGGAGAGAGTGAGAGATAAAGAGAGAGAGAGTACTGAATTTAATTTATTAATGTACCCATTTTATTACATGATGATACATAGCATCATAAGTAGGATTCGGTTAATGGGCACCAACATGGTTGATAGATTGGGAAACAGTTGCTTAGGCAGTCTGGATGGGCTCGGCAATGAGAGAGTAGATACGGTCCATGGACTCATGCTCCAAGACACCGACGCCATCTTCATAGTCGTACATGCACTGGGAGACCCTCGCAATGTTGAGAGCCACGTTCATGAAGGAACGAGAGAAGGCGGTCTGTTGCTGCTGCTGCTGAGCAGAGAGCAGCTCCCTGTTCAGCCTCCTCCATGCATCCCTTAGCAAGTTCCTTATGTGCTGCCGTGCTTGCTCCTCCGCTACCCTTGCCTCGTTCATATAAATCTGGACCGATCTAGGCAGGTTCCCTCTCCCGAATCCAACCTTCGATCAAGTGTTCAACATATAAAGAGAAGATCATCAGCCAATCAAATAAAAAAAAACAGAACAAGAACATTGTCAACTCAGAAGCTAATACCAGTTAACCAGCAGAAAATACACTAAACTAACCCTGGATCTCTGGAGGTCAGCCGAGAGACGAACTATCATCGATGAGAAGTTGATGATGTTGGACTCATTCTGCAGCTGCTGGATTGCTTGTTCCTCAATGTTTTGGGAGAGGAAGAAGTAGGCAGGGAGGAGAATAGGGCCGGTCATGGCTGCCCGGATGTTGCTCAAATATTCCTCTAGCCTTGGTGTCTGTCGGGCACGGTGCCACCTTGCTTCAACCAAGTAAGCTCTGCACACACTCACCCACTGCCCAAGAGTAGAAGAGAGCAAGTCAATTAGAAAGTGAAGCTAATATACTAATGTGATGATGTGAAGAGTAGAAGAAATATTTCATAGAGAAAGTGTCGTACCGCTCTCCTCATGTGTGAAGTGATATCACGGCCATGCCTCCTAAGAACAGTGTAGCTGATCTGGTTGGTTGTGTTGTAGACAGCCGCATAGAAGACCCTCAGTGACTGAGGCAGCTGCTCTGCCGCTTGAAGATCCCACCTGCGTATATACAATATAGAGCATCCTCATTGGCTCCTAACAATGTGAAGCAGAAACTAGAGACAGAGTTGCTCTCTCTAATTCATCAACCATGATCATCCTTTACCTCTCAACAACTTGCACAAAGCGTTCGAGCTCCTCAACAGACTGATGCTCGCTGAAGATGTCCTCAACGGTGGCCATCAAGTACGAGACCCTGGCGAGTTGCATCCTGTACTGTGAGAACTGTGGCTCATGCATCTTCCCCACCGCCATGAAGTAGCTCTCCACCAGCCTATCTCTGGCGAAGCTAATGTGCTCGCCCAAGCCCAAGTCCCTCCACCACCTGCAAACACCCAAAACAAAGGACTCATGGTTGATTATTCGTGGACCCAATGATGCAGGCCAGCAACAATGTAACATACAAGATATTCATTACTGATATACATATATACATAGAATGACATTAGTTGCTGCATTATTATCAACTATTAACCAAGTTATTTAGGCAAAAGTGCAAGAATGAATTGTACCCGGATAACTCCCTGAGCTCTCTTTGGTGGATTGTCTGCACCATGTTGAAGTCCAGCCTAGCAAACTCATGCAGCACTTGGCTTCTGCGGTCCGTCCTCTCGAATGTCTCAATATACTCTCGGGCCTCGACCCTGCGAACCCTTCTGTGGAGCGGAACCTGCAGAGCACGCTGTACCTGTCGAGACATCCTCTGGTCCATGCGGCTTATCCTTGCTCTAAGATGCTCTGAAGAGAAGGCCGTAGCTTCTTCCAACACAGTTTCTCCTTCACAGGCTAGTTGTGATGCTTCGTAGAGGCTCAGCAACCCTCTCACGTCCTCACGAAGATTCTCAGAGAACCGGCCTGACTGTTCCCTAAATCTACTAAAGCACTCTACGAAATGCAAAAAGAAACTTTAATGGTTAGTGTCAATTAACACATTCGTAATAGACAGTCTAGATTAAGAACTAATTATTGAGTCAATTTTTGGAATTAACACATGTGTATATATATATGTATACCTGCAGAAACATTATAGCCATGTTGCCTCAGAATTCTGAACCGAAGTGAAGAGGAGTAGAGGTCCTCAAATCCTCTAGTGCTCGTGGATATGGCATCTAGCGATCGCCTGATCTCACTCTCAAAGTGATACGCTACACCTAAACGTTCAAGTGAATCGATGAGCTCCAACTGAGCCACTTGCTCAGTTGTAGATGTTATAAGTTGTCGGACTTCTCTTCTCAATTCTTCGACTCTGGTCCTTTGTGTTTCGATCTGCTTTGATTTTCATGTCTTTCAATTATGATCACATCATCACACCCAAATAAACAAAATAATAGTCAGATCAGAGGTATGGAAAATTACTGATGTTGCGCTGGTAATGGACTGGATGAAGTCATAGTTCCATGTACTTGGCTGGTATCTGGAAGGCCTCCTTTGAGCAGCAGACCTACCGCAGCCCTCAGCCCTTGGCTCACATCTCACCAGGGTGGTGCTCCATGGCTTGAACCCAGCCTTGCTATTAGAAGCAAGCTTGGGGGAAGTAACAAAAAGAGTGGAAAGGGAGGCAAGATGAGCAGCCATTAGAACAGTGTGTGTTTGTTGTTGAATGCTGAATGCTTTCACTGCCTCTCGGATGACTTAGCTCAGGATTGGTTTGCTAATTTATATAGAGCTGCATCCGAGTGTGGATTGCGTGTCTATAATGGTTTGAGAATTTTAATTAGGTTCAATCTATTAAAATATGGTGTTTGCATAACCTATAAATGTTTAATGCTTTTTTCTTTGTATATAAATAGAAAGCATTAAACTATGACACTTGGCCAAGCCATAATTATTTGGCACTTTTATTTTATAGATAGAATGCATTCTTTCTTCAAGTTTTTGATATGCATTATAATCCGACACTTATTTGTTAATGCTCACCACTAAAAACCATTTTTATGAAAGACCATGTTTATTTTTTACAAGTATTTGAGTAATTGCACCCCTTCACCTTTAAGTGGTGCTACTTGCCGTTTCAACAATATTATGAACATGGTTTGCTAGCTTATAAAGAGCTGCATCCAAGTGTATATTGCGTGTCTATAATGGTTAAAGAATTTTAATAAGTTTCAATCTCTTAAAAATATGCTATTTGCGTAAGCTATAAATGTTTGATACTTTTTTCTTTCTATATAAATGGAATGCATTAAACTATGACACTTGCCTAAGCCATAGTTATTTGGTACTTTTATTTTATTTGTGTATAGATAGAATGCATTCTTTCTTCACGTTTTTGACGGGCATTATATCCGACACTTATTTGTTAATGCTCACCACTAAAAACCATTTTTATGAAAGACCATGTTTATTTTTTACACGTTTTTGAGTAATTGCACCCCTTCACCTTTAAGTGGTGCAACATGTCCTTTCAACATTATTATGAACATGGTTTCCTACCTTATAGAGAGCCGTAATCGAGTGCACATTGCGTGTCAATAATGGTTAGAGAATTTGAATGACGAGTGACATCTTACATTATGTTGCTTACATAAGCTATAGTCGTTTGACACACTTTCTTTGAGCAAAAATAAAATGCACTAAAAGATGGTGTTTGTGTAAGTTATAATTCTTTGTATAAATGTGGAATGTATTCATTGCTTCAATGAAAATTTTAATGGGTTGGTGTCGCAGCTGGCCCACACCAGCCACCATGTGTTTCTGCCAATGTTCTGAGCAAAGCATGTAAGGGAGAAGAGGAAAAAGAAAAGAATGATCAAAACATGTGGCAGACCCAACTATCTTTAAGGCCTCTTTCACAAAAAGAAACCACTAACCTCACTACTGGTCATATGCCAAAGGAGAAAGAAAGGAAGGAAGGACAAAGCTACCCACCCCTTCAACCACAATTAGGGATGTCAATGGATCATAGTCAAATTGGATTTACCTTTAGCCATATCTAAATCCAAATCTAGAATCCTATTTCAGAAATTCTATTTGATTTGAATATAATTTTCATATTCATATCTGAATACGAATTTTGAACTGAAATTGACCCATTTTGAACTGAATAGGATATTTGCATAATAACAAATCTGATTCAAATCCATATGCAAATCCAACCGGATGTTCATGTATATCCGAAAATCTGATTGGAAGCCAATTATTAAAGCTGAATTCAATCCTACTTTTTAATAGGATATTTTTTTCTTTTTCATATCCAATTTCTTCGAAACAGATCGATTAGATTTTCTATCCAAAGCTGATATATAGGCATCCCTATGCGCAACTATGGGTGCCAGTGGTTTGGATTTAGGGAGGACTTGGGATTCAGATGTGGGCTCTACTTTTCAAAACTGAATTTGGATCGAAGAAGCATATGATCCCAAATATATTGGGTTGCATCTCCGTAACACTAAGTGGACTCGGGCCTGAATATGGCATAAAACATAAAGGAACACAAATTTGATTAGTAATGGCACAATGCTTTTTTACTAGCTACAGTTCAAAATCAGGTCCATAATCAGATGTGCCCAACCTAGAAAATGGTGGAGGCAATTTTTTTAATAAATTTTAATTATAAAAATATGCTAAATTTTTCTTCTTCTTCTTTTTCATAAAGAAAGTGATGTTCTCGTCACTTTGTCTTTTTTACTGGTGGAATCAAATTTAAATTTAGCTAATCTGGTTTTGTTGAAAATTAGAAATACTCTAGCTATAAGCCACATATTAGACAAATAAGAGACCATAAGGACTCACTGATCTCTCAACAGTTTGACTTACGTTCTCATTCTGAGACATTCAATAATACCCATCATGTATATTATATTCTCACCATAGCGATAATTTCTCTTATAACACTATGTCATATTTGTTAAATTATTGGTATTTGATTTTTTTAATGTTTTAAAGCAAGAAAACTGATTAATGCTGAGACACCATTAAAATTTTAAAACAAATAATTTCTTAAAAAAAAAGAATGACTGTCTTGAAAAAAAAAAAGAGGGGCCACTATCGATAGACTTTAGGGAGTCAAAATCAGAAATTTTACACACTTATCAAGAAAGCATCCAAAGTGAAGCTTTTCTCTCTTCTTTTGCCCTAACTTCTACGAAATGAAATAAAAAAAAAGGCCACTTGAAATGAAATAGGTCAAAAGACTAATAACAAAACCTAACCATGAGTACGTAATTGGTCTGAGCCAACTTTGCGTGGCTAGTGCCACTTGATCATGCCCTGTTGCTATGGTTAGAGAGACCTTTCACATTCCATTCTGAGATCTTGGTTCTGTCAAACAGAGTTTGTTGAAATAAAACAGCTCAACTGGATTAATATCAGTCCTGGACATCATCAGCTTTGTCTCTTCATAACAGGGATGTTCAGCCTTACGTTTGGCAAGGTCGATGGCATTCCCTCGCGGCACGAACAAGTTGTACTTCTAGTCAATGGTCAGATCATGAAACTTGGATGGGATAAATAAATTTTGGATTTGGAAAAGAAAAATCATGCATCCAAACTTTTACATAATACAATGAGAAATCCGACAAATGTGAGAAAGAGGAAGTGTAGGTGATGTAGAAGTTTGTGGATTGGGAATTTTTCCGGATTTATTTAACACCAATCATAGACCATGCCTGTAGCGCACTACCTTCATTTTCCTTCTCTTTCCATTATCGTAGAGTGAACAACAAGCCGATTTATTTCCATTTTCAAACATTTCTCTCACTTCTTTCTTTTTTCTCGATGCCAACCTTGTTCAACAACTCACTTTTCCATTTTCCCCATATTATTATGAATGAAAAAGAAAGTGATTTGTGGAAAATATTATCTTGGTAGAAACCATGTTTCCAAATCAAAAGAAAACTAGAGTTTGATATGCATGATAAGCAGCTTTGTTTGTTTGAAAAATTTAATAATGTAGATTGCATTTTCATGGTTGGGATTTGGCAATCGTGGACATGTCAATGGCCTAAAATTAAATCTATTTAAATTTGTACAGTTAAAATTTTTTAATGTTTTTGCCATTGATCCACTTCTTTCTTTTCAATTATACAAATAGGTGAGCAAACCCCGTGTAAAATTAGTGATTGATAACAAGACAGCCGAGAGTTTTTTTAACTAAGCTTTTTTCTATAAATTATTGACTGTTCATCACAATTTAATCAAGATTAGTGAATATTTGCGCCGTCGTCTTAAATTCCAAATTCTGGATGTATGAACACAAGTATGGCCCATTACTAGGAAGCCAATCCTGCTGATACATCAATGTACCAGCGACACTCATGATAGTAAGTATCATTTACCAAATAATCTTATTGTAAGGATGTAGGCTGGGGCAGAAGGAGGGGGAACTGGCAGGAGCCATGGCCCCTCCCCTCATGTTTTGGGGAAAAAAAATTGATACCTACATTTTAATAAATTTTTAAATTGGCCGATTTAAAATTTTTGAAAAATATTGTTTAGCCCTTGTATAGTTTTTGCAAATACTGTTCAGCCCATCCTACAAAAAATTGCTGGCTTCACCCCCGGATCTCATGGTCTACTGTTTTTTTTTCATATCCATTTCATCTCAAGTTAATGAAATTATGAGTACCTCATGTCAGAACGTCATCACAATCAATAGGAGAAGAAGAGCTAATAAGAAAATAGACTGACATAGAAAATATATCTCTAGCAGGAAATTCTTGCTTGTGGGTAAGAACTGCCTCCACTGTAGCTTGCATGTGACTGTGTAATTTCATAAGATCATCTTGCTTGAGTAGTTGTTCTAGAATCCCCTATCCCCAATACTCATACCAAATTTTCACCTTCTTACTGTTACCCAAACACCGCTATTAACTCCATTACCATATTATTAAGGCTCGATCATGTTTTGCTTAGGTTTCCTAAAGCAGTGGTTGTGGGTATCCAAGAATGTTTTGGATGCATAGTGAATATGAAAGTTAAATGAAAAGAGAAAGAATTCTCTATGCAAAAAAATTAGATAAGTCATTCACCACAACATGCGTATTAAAAAAAAAAGGTTTTCAAAAATGAGTTGTATGCCATCCAAGTGTAGTCCGAATGATAAGGATCATGGGTATTGCACCTTAATATTGGCCTGGGTGAAGTCAAATGATTTTGGGGAATGCAAAATGGGAGCTTTTTTGTTTAATATATAAATATATATATATATATAGAGAGAGAGAGAGAGAGAGAAATTAGAAGAGAGAGTAAAAGGGAGAGAAGTCTAAAAGGAGGGGAGTAAAGGTGGGTGGGGGAGGAGACAAGAACCAGTCCAGTTGACCTCATAATGGCACCACTAATCTTAAAATCGACATTGTTTTTCAATACCATTAGGATAACACCCTCCAAGAATCAAACTGAAGACATGGCTGTAACACGCTGCCTAACTCAACCATTGTCCTACCCATTATTTGTGTTTAAAAAGAGGTGGAGAGAGAGAAAAAAGAGAGGGGGTTT